>NW_027661923.1:0-65738 GCF_963422515.1 Blennius ocellaris | reverse complement strand
ACCCCACCTGCTGGTGCCGGTGCCGCTCCTGCCGCCGCTGCGGCGGCTGCTGCTGCTGCTGCTGCTGCAGCGGGCCCTCGGACGGTGACTGGGGAGACTGAGGCTCCGGACGGAGAACCGTCAGCTCTGGGAGCTGCAGTGAGCAGAGAGGATGGTCAGAACTGGACCAAGGTCTTAGTGAAGGGCAAAAGAAACAAAAGGCTTTCCCACTGTAAAGATCTGACTGACAGCTCAGCCATGATGACAGGGGACGAGGAGGAGGAGGAGGAGGAGGAGGAAGCAGCCTCTTGCAGCCACTCCAGTAAAGTAGTGAGAGTGAATGAAGGACAGGAGCTGAGCAGCAGCCAGGTCTCAGGTCTCTCAGTCCAAGAGGACATGGAGGAAGAAGAGGAGGAGGAGGATTCTGATAACACCTCAACCACTGGGTCTGTCAGTCAGCAGACTGACCTGTATACCCTGGAGGAGGTCAAGGCCTTCCTGGACCAGACCTTCAACAAGTCGGTTAAAGTCACAGATTACTTCAGTGACTCTAACAAGTTCATCAGGACTGTGAAGGTGCTGCAGAAGCAGGTCGGCTTTGACCTGCTGGATGAAAAGAAACGCTTCAGATTGAAGAAGCACATCACAGCTCTGAGGAGGAACAGTGTGAAGACTGTGAAGCGACTGAAGAGGAAGTGATGATCATGCTTCACGGGGTGCATCTTTTCTTTAACAGTTCTCTGGTCTTTTCTGTCCTCCTGTCTCTTTCCCTCTCTTTCTTCATGAGGAGCCTCAATATAGCGTCTCTGAATATGAATGGGGGGAGGGACAGGCAGAAGAAGGCTCTCATCCCTGAGCTAGCTAAACAAAAAAACCTAGATGTGCTGTTCCTCCAGGAAACACACACCGTCAGCTCAGACGAAACCGACTGGGGTCTATGGTGGGGGGGGTCCTACCACCTCAGTCACGGGACCAATTTCAGTGCAGGGGTAGCTGTGCTCTTTAGAACCACCACCACAGCTACTGTCCTGGCTGTTACTGAGGTGGTTCAGGGTCGTCTCATTATCGTGCAGGCCAGGATAGAGGACTCTGTCTTCTGTTTTGTCAATCTTTATGCTCCTAGTACTGGAGCAGACAGAGTCAATCTTTTCACTTTATTAAAAAACAAACTGGCAGACCATGACCAAGACCACATTATACTGGGGGGGGATTTTAACTGCACCTTAGACTTCACCATTGACAGGATTGGAGAAGAGCCACACCCCCGATCAGCTCAGACCCTCAGAATAGCTGTGACCCAACTGGACCTGGTGGACTCCTTTAGAGTGAAGTATCCACAATCCAGGGAGTACACCTGGGTCAGGATTAGTAACAACCAGGTGAGAGCAGCTAGGCTAGACAGGTTCTACCTCTCAAGCTCTCTCAGACCCAGAATCCTCAGTTGTAGCATCAGTCCAGTTGGGTTCACTGACCACCATCTAGTCACAGTACAGCTAATAATTTCTCCAGGGCAGAGGGTCAAGTCCTGCTGGCACCTTAACAACAAACTCTTGCAAGACACCTTCTTCTGTCAGGCCTTCAAACATTTCTGGCTTAACTGGAAGAGCAAGAAACCAGATTTCAGTTCTCTGAAGTTATGGTGGGAGGTGGGAAAGGCACAGATCAGGGTCTTCTGTCAACAGTACACCTCCTTCTCTTCAGCTAGGGTAAAGGCTGAAATAAAGAACCTGGAGCAGAACATCAGGAACATAGAGAAAGGTCTAAACAGGGACACAGAACCCACCACTGGCCCCCTGCTGAGGGAGAAACGGACCGAGCTGAGCTCACTCCTGCAGGAGAGAGTTAAAGGAGCCCTGGTTCGATCCCGTTTCCTGCAGCTGAAAGACATGGATGCTCCCAGCTCCTTCTTCTTCAACCTGGAGAGGTCGGTAGCAGAGAGGAAGCTGATGACCAGCCTGAAGCTCCCAGGGGGGAGAGTCACCACTGATCCAGCCAAGATGAGGACCCATGCAGTGGACTTCTACTCTGAGCTGTTTGCCGCCGAGTCCTGTGACCTGGAGAGCCGGGCGGAGCTCCTGGAGGGTCTTCCTCAGCTCAGCCCAGGGGAACAGACTGCTCTGGACGAAGGGCTGTCATTGGAGGAGTTGACTGCGGCGGTCCACCAGTTGTCATCGGGCCGAGCTCCGGGGATCGACGGGCTTACCACGGACTTCTTTAAGAAGTTCTGGAGTATCCTGGGCCATGATCTACATGGAGTCCTCCTGGAGAGCAATAGAACTGGCTCCCTTCCAGTGTCGTGCCAGAGGGCGGTACTTTCCCTGCTGCCAAAGAAGGGCGACCTGGCCTTGCTAAAGAACTGGAGGCCAGTAGCTCTGCTCTGTACAGACTATAAGATCCTGTCCAGAGCCCTGTCCAACAGACTGAAGGAGGTGCTGGGTAACATCATCCAGTCTGACCAGAGCTACTGTGTCCTGGACAGGACAATCATGGACAACATTTTCTTAATTAGAGACGTGGTTGATGTGTGTGATGGTTTTAATGTAAACACGGGTGTCATTTCCTTGGATCAGGAAAAAGCGTTTGACAGGGTGGATCACTCCTATTTGTTTTCTACACTTAGAGGTTTTGGTTTTGGTGACGGGTTCGTGTCCTGGGTGAAGCTTTTGTATTTTAATGCTCAGTGTTTGGTGAAGGTTGGGGTGGGGCTGAGCCGGCCCATCCCTGTACGGCGGGGCATTAGACAGGGCTGTCCCATTTCTGGACAATTGTACACTTTGGCCATCGAGCCTCTGCTGTGTGGGTTGAGGGGTCGGCTCAGAGGGCTCTCTTTGCCTGAGCACTGTGGTCTCGAGCATCCTCTAGTGCTTTCTGCCTATGCAGACGATGTAAATGTCTTTGTGTCTGGTCAAGAGGATGTACAGGGATTACAGAACTCCCTGGCGTTATATGAGAAGGCGACCTCTGCACGAGTGAACTGGGGGAAGAGCGAGGCTCTGCTGCTGGGTCAGTGGAGGGAGCAGACGATTCCCAGTCTGCCTGGGGGGCTGGAATGGAAGAGGGAGGGGTTAAAAATACTAGGAGTATTTCTGGGGACTGAGGCTTTCAAACTCAAGAACTGGGAGGGGGTTAAGGAGAAAGTGTGCGCTCGGTTGTCTAAATGGAGGTGGTTGCTACCTCAGCTGTCGTACAGGGGGAGAGTTCTGGTGATCAATAGCTTGGTTGCCTCGATGCTCTGGCACAAACTCATCACCTTGACACCACCGAGAGGCCTGGTTGAAGACATCCAGAGGACGGTCCTGGACTTCTTCTGGTCGGGTTATCACTGGGTCCAAGCAGCAGCTCTGTACCTGCCAGTGGCTGAGGGGGGTCAGGGACTGATTGACCTAAAGTCAAGAATGGCCTCCTTCAGACTGCAAACGGCTCAAAGACTGCTCTACGGCTGTGGTCCGGGATGGTTGAGCACAGCTCGACTGCTCCTGGGGAGAGTGGGGAACCTGGGGCTGGGAAAACAGCTCTTCCTGATGGAGGCTGAAGGGCTGGACCTGGCTGGGAGCACCCCCTTCTACAACTCAGTGCTACAAGCCTGGAAAACCCTGGGGGCCCAACGAGAAGTCGTCCAGACTCCCGGCATGTGGCTGTTCGAGGAGCCTCTGTTCAACAACAGCTTCTTGAACTCTCAAGCCCTGCAATCCGCCAGCCTTCGGGAGAAGCTCAGACAGGCCGGCTGCACCAAACTGGGACATCTAATGAGGCTGACTGCCTCGTCTGGGGGCTCCCTGAGAGAGAAGAGCAACATCACCTCCGCCAGACTGTTCAACAGGGTGGTGGAGGAAGTCTGTGCAGCCCTGCCACGACACCTCAGACAGTTTGTGACGGACCAGGCACTGTGTGAGCAGTGGTATGAGGACGGTGACTATGGCTTCCCCTCTCTACTTGTTACTCCAGCAGTGGGGGAGTGGCAGGAGGGGGGGGGGAGGCTTCTGTCTCTGACAGTCCCACGGCTGAACATGTTCCAGGAAGCATCAAAGAAGGACCTCTACCAGACCTGTGTCAAGGTGTCCAACCTCCGGCTACTAGCCGAGTTCAGAGAGTCGAGGTGGACCGAGTTCTTTGGCCCCGACTCTTCCCCCAGGCCAAGTTGGCGCTCGCTGTACAAGCGTCCAATTGAAAAATGGACAGCGGACCTCCAGTGGAGGATCATACACGGCGCCATAGCTACGAACAGATACAGAGCGCGCATTGATCCAGGGGTGAGTGACGACTGCCTGTTCTGTTCCCAGACCGAAACCCTGGTTCACTTGTTTGTAGAGTGTCGCAGGTTAACGCCACTTCTTGACGCCCTGAGAAGGCTTTTTCTGGGACTTGGTGTTTGGTTTTCTTCCGAGTTGTTCATTTTCGGGCCGAAGTACACAGCCAACAATAAGGCTGTGAGTACTTTGGTCAACTTCTTGTCAGGGTCCGCAAAGCTAGCCATGTGGCTGACCCGAAGAAACAAGACCCAGAACTGTGGGAGTGTGGAGCTGGTGTCGGTTTTCGAGGGACTGGTCAAGGCCCGGCTCAGGGTGGAGCATGCCTACTATAAAGTAGTGGACAACCTGCAGGACTTTGTCCGGTTGTGGGCAGTGGAGCAGGTGCTGTGCTCTGTGGGAGGAGGTGGAGAGCTGAGTGTCCACATATGACTTCTATGTTCATGGCTTGTTTTTCTTTGTTTTCTCTTGTTGTTTAGTTTAAAATCATTTATTTAAAAAAAAAAAAAAAAAAAAAAAGTAATGCTCTAGTTTTTTTCCTTGGGCAAAGTTTTTCAATAAAGGTTTTTTTGAAACCTCAAACCTCTCTCTCTCTCTCTCTCTCTCTCTCCGTCTCTCTCTCTCTCTCTCTCTCCGTCTCTCTGTCTCCTCTCTCCGTCTCTCTGTCTCCTCTCTCTCTCTCTCTCTCTCTCTCTCTCTCTCTCTCTCTCTCTCTCTCTCTCTCTCTCTCTGTCTCTCTCCAGTCTCTGGCCCTGTCCAAGCAGCTGATTCGCTCGGAGGAGAAGGAGCGTCTTTACACGGTGAACGATGCCGAGGTGGAGCTTCTGGTGGAGCGATGGAAGTCTGACGAATGTTTCAACGCCATCATGAGCTTCTTCCAGGCCAAGTCTAAACTCTGATCGGGAGAGAGGGAGAGAGGGAGAGAAAGGGAGAGAGGGAACTGTTGACTCTTCATGTTGCATCATGATTCAGGTCTTGTGTTTTCCTCCACGGAGAGGATCTGAACCTGGACGAGGAAACGTGACGAGTTCAACTCCACATCAAACCAATCCAACACTTTCTGTCATTTCAAACAGTCACTTCATTCAGACAGACGGTGAGAGTTTGTCCTGCATAAACCTTTAGTTGTTTCTGTGCTCATTAACTGAAACATTTGAAGCAGTTTGAATCTTAGTGATAATTATTAACTCTTCTTAATATAGACATGGGATGTTCTGAAAGATTTTCTTTACAATACCTTCAAAAACTCTATTATTACTCTCAATATTTTACATCATTTAAACTGAAATACAAAGAGGAATAAAGGCAAAAATGAATCACAAAAACACTTTTTACTGTATTCTGTTTATTGTTGATCTTATATTATAGAGAAGTAAAATAAAATCCCCAAAATAGTCAAAACATTAAAAAAAGATCCCTGTATTATATATATATATATATATATATATATATATATATATATATATATATATATATATATATATACATATATATATATTTTTTTTTTTCTAGCTTTATGTGTAATAAACTGAAATTACATGGATTTTTTTTAATGTTTTGACTATATTCTCTCTCCTTGTAGTTTTAAGGTCATGGACATGCAAAATACAGTTTTTGAAGATATCAGTAGAAAATGTTGTAATTTTTCACCAGATCTGATTTTAGTCAGGAAAGGTCATATTTAATGCCGTTTTGTTTATTTGACTGTCTGCTTCTATACGGAGTTCAGATTTTTCTAGATGTGCCCGAACACGACACCACAGAAACCTGGAAGCTTAGAAAAAAAGAAGTTAATGTCGCTTTTTTTCCCCTTGGTATGATGAATTTCTGTAATATTCACCTGAATGGGAAACCCTCCGTTAAATATCCGAAAACACAACAACTGTCACTGTTCATGCTGCTGATTTCGTCACGAAGTAACCTGTGAGTGTTTTCACTTTAATGAGTATGATTTGTTCTGTAAAATGTCTGGAATCTGAGAATGGATGTGGGTTTTTTTCTCCTCAAACAAGGTTTTAAGGTTTTCTGATCATTGTGAAGGACTGAAAGATCATGAGGCTTGAAGCTGTCTGTTGAAGAATCTGTTGTCGATTCAGAGATTTCTTGTCAGCTAAAGTGCCTTAAAAACGTTGTAAAACCTCCTTTTGTCTTCACTAACGTATTCATTAAAGCTCTGAACTGAATCATCCAACAAAGAAAGAGTGAGAGAGAGTTTTTATCTGAAAATATTCAGAATAGAACATTTTTTGGATCCTCCTTTGTCTGCACACATTACCTCAGATTACACCGATACGTTTATGCCTTTCATTTAGAACTGGTGCTACATGTCATAGAAATACCATAATGTTGATTTAAAGCTGAAAAATCCCAGAGCGAACCAGCAAGCTGAATCTTCAATACTTGCAGTACCTGCTGGTGCTGGGTCTCCAGACGTCTACCTACATTCAGTCCGGAGGAAAGACGACCTGGATATTCTGAATGTAAGGAAACCAATGACTTAATAAAAACACATGTTTACAACTGTAATTGAAAGTGTTTATTTCTTCACTGAATGAATACGTCAATGTACCTTTCCAGTAAGAAAACTGCACAAGCCCTCCAAAGTAAGACTCTAATTCCATTATTTCATTATCGGTTTAATCGGTTTCACTTTATGAGCTTTGTTACTGAAAAAAGCCCAAACTATGACATTAGTTCTCCCAGAGCACCAGTTTAAGTTCCACCTGCTTTACTTTTCAAATGACGTTTCTTTAAACTTTTCTAGACTCATGACTGATCTCGTCTTTTCACATTTGAATGAGTCCCCCCCCCCCCCCCCTCTTAAATGTTTTTTATAAAGGTCTCGTATTATACTAAATCGACTTTTCTGTGAATGTGTTTGTTTGTGAGCGACTCTTCACCAGAGAAGCTTCCAGAACTACGGTACTTTGAAACTGGACTTCCTCAGAAGCTCCTCTTGAAACCTGCTGCTATTCCCACAATAAAAGATGCTAATGAGGCAACGGGATGTGTCAGTACATTACTACAACTACCAGCCTGAGCTGCTGGCTACGTCACCCAGGGGGTGGAGGAGGCGGCTGTGGGCTTGGCTGCAGTGTCCGTAGGGACGGGGGAGGAGGAGCTGAGAACCATGAGAGGTGACGTCAGCTCAGTCCAAGAAATACTATAAGTTCACAAGTTTTGAGTGTTTCTACTAGAGATGGGCAAATGAAGCTTCAAAGCAGATTCATGAAGCACTTTCTATATGTTTTGAAGCCACTAGATGGCACTGTCTGTTCAATAAATGTTTGAAAACACACTTCATTGACAGTCTTTCAGCCTCTATCTTCAAACCAAGAGCGCCACCTGGTGGAGTCAGAAAATATAGAAAGTGGTTCATGAATCTGCTTTGAAGCTTCATTTGCCCATCTCTAGTTTATACTGTATCATCCAAATTATTACCCACATGAACATAGGACGGGCTGTGAAACATGAAATATAGACAAATGTGGGTCCTTTAACATAAGCTGATGTTTCATGTCACATTTTCTCAGAGGTTAAGGATACATTTTGATTTTTAATATTTTTTTGTCTCAAATGGAGATTTTTCACCAACTTTCACTTCTTTTATTGGTTTTATTTATAATCATATAGAATTCTAAATTCATTAGCATTTTCAACATATTCATGTTTAGATTTATTTGTTTATTATAGCCTCATCCAATAAGCTTGATTGAAATGCATTCTTGCTTATTTACATTCATCTATTAATAAGAGAAAAGAAATAAACTTCATAAGTTGTTATCATGTCTAACTTTATGGATCCTTGCAGTAATTTACTGAACAGCAAAGTGTACAGTTTAGAATAATGACAATATTAAATATAATAACAAGAAACTCGTCTGCTCTTGATTGAAAACACAAGCAAAAAAATAACTCATTTGAATAACCAGTTTAGCTCATAAAATGTTTATTTTTATGTTTATTTAAAAAGGTGTATATCAATTCTGCTGGCGTGGCGTCTGTGTGTCGTTCTCAAAAATATCCGGCAGGTGGCAGCACGTACCTGGAAATGAAGCACAGCGACACTTATTTCCTCTGTTTCAACCACAGAACTCTTCACTTTGAAGCTTTTTGTATACTATTATACTGATTTTAACACTAATACCAGTGGCGTCTGCTGATCAAATTCTCTGGTGGGGTTCGTTATTATTATTATCATCATCATCATTATAATAATAATAATTATTATTACATTTCATCCAACGTTAACTTCATTTAAATAAAGTGTGTTTATAAACCACATTACAACAATCCTCTTGAGAGAGGCTCCTAGTGATGAAAATTAATGCAAAACGGCTATTGAACAGAGACACTTATTAAGACTCTTTTATTAACATATGTGTAAACAAATGCAAGCAGAAGCTTCATGAATCCCTATTAGAGTATGAATGTTTTGTTGCTGGCTTACTGGAACGACAGTTCGTCTGAGTTTCGGGAAAACAAAAGGTATATCAGGTATATATTTTCTCTGGCACCCTCTATTGGCCAGACACCACTGACTCATAGTCTCGATTTCCTGATGAGCTGTATTATATCTATGTTCAATTCTGATTCTTTATTTAAAACAAAAAGACCTTCCAACTAAGTGAGTCAATTGAATCATTTTCTTTTAAGAATGCTGCAAGAGACACAAAAGCAAATAGAGTGAAGTTCTATTGTACTTCATTGTATCCCGAACGATCTGAATTCTATATTTAAGGTGCATAGACAGTGTATAGAACCCTACTGAAACCATAGAGATGATTATTATTATTATTCTGTATTCCCCCAAAACAAACGCCTTTTTGAGGACCTTAACAGTCGTAACCTTTGGTGAAACTTTGCACACTCGTCAGGTCCGACGAAAAATATGATAACTTGGGGGAATCACACATGTGACTTGTAATATGGCTCAATGGTACGGAAGTAAAACTGTGCCATCAGATTCTGAATTCCAATTTCTAACTCTGAATTTTTTTTACCATCGAAATCAGACTTTGAATTTTAAAAGGTGTCGAATTTCAAGTACGTATCTTTTTTTGCTTCTGATTTTTCTTCAACATCTAAAAATATTCAGTGTGTAAAAATTCAATGTGTCTAAAAATTCAGCCGCAAAAAAATTCAGCTGCAAAAAAATTCAGCTGCAAAAAAATTTCAGCCACAAAAACAAATTCAGCTGCGAAAAATTCAGCTGCAAAAAATAATTCAGCTGCAAAACAGCCAGAATATCTGTGTCATCAGGACGATGCAATCAATACCTGTCTCATTCACCCAACATCCAATCAAGGGAAGCTTAAAAAAATAAAACTCACTAAAACTCTGGTATGGGTGGGTGTCCTCCAACTTAGTCTGGGGGGGGGGGGGTATGGTGTCTCTGAAAGGACAAACTTAGTCTGGGGGGGGGGGGTATGGTGTCTCTGAAAGGATAAACTTAGTCTGGGGGGGGGGGTATGGTGTCTCTGAAAGGATAAACTTAGTCTGGGGGGGGGGGGTATGGTGTCTCTGAAAGGACAAACTTAGTCTGGGGGGGGGTATGGTGTCTCTGAAAGGATAAACTTAGTCTGGGGGGGGGGGTATGGTGTCTCTGAAAGGATAAACTTAGTCTGGGGGGGGGGGGGTATGGTGTCTCTGAAAGGACAAACTTAGTCTGGGGGGGGGGGGTATGGTGTCTCTGAAAGGATAAACTTAGTCTGGGGGGGGGGGTATGGTGTCTCTGAAAGGATAAACTTAGTCTGGGGGGGGGGGGGGTATGGTGTCTCTGAAAGGACAAACTTAGTCTGGGGGGGGGGGTGATGGTGTCTCTGAAAGGATAAACTTAGTCTGGGGGGGGGGGGGTATGGTGTCTCTGAAAGGACAAACTTAGTCTGGGGGGGGGGGTATGGTGTCTCTGAAAGGATAAACTTAGTCTGGGGGGGAGGGTATGGTGTCTCTGAAAGGACAAACTTAGTCTGGGGGGGGGGGTATGGTGTCTCTGAAAGGATAAACTTAGTCTGGGGGGGGGGGGGGTATGGTGTCTCTGAAAGGACAAACTTAGTCTGGGGGGGGGGTATGGTGTCTCTGAAAGGATAAACTTAGTCTGGGGGGGGGGTATGGTGTCTCTGAAAGGACAAACTTAGTCTGGGGGGGGGTATGGTGTCTCTGAAAGGACAAACTTAGTCTGGGGGGGGGGGTATGGTGTCTCTGAAAGGACAAACTTAGTCTGGGGGGGGGGTATGGTGTCTCTGAAAGGATAAACTTAGTCTGGGGGGGGGGGTATGGTGTCTCTGAAAGGACAAACTTAGTCTGGGGGGGGGGTATGGTGTCTCTGAAAGGACAAACTTAGTCTGGGGGGGGGGGTATGGTGTCTCTGAAAGGATAAACTTAGTCTGGGGGGGGGGGTATGGTGTCTCTGAAAGGATAAACTTAGTCTGTGGGGGGGGTATGGTGTCTCTGAAAGGACAAACTTAGTCTGGGGGGGGGGGGGTATGGTGTCTCTGAAAGGATAAACTTAGTCTGGGGGGGGGGTATGGTGTCTCTGAAAGGATAAACTTAGTCGGGGGGGGTATGGTGTCTCTGAAAGGATAAACTTAGTCTGGGGGGGGGGTATGGTGTCTCTGAAAGGATAAACTTAGTCTGGGGGGGGGGGGTATGGTGTCTCTGAAAGGACAAACTTAGTCTGGGGGGGGGGGTATGGTGTCTCTGAAAGGCCAAACTTAGTCTGGGGGGGGGGGGGTTTGGTGTCTCTGAAAGGACAAACTTAGTCGGGGGGGGTATGGTGTCTCTGAAAGGACAAACTTAGTCTGGGGGGGGGGGTATGGTGTCTCTGAAAGGATAAACTTAGTCTGGGGGGGGGTATGGTGTCTCTGAAAGGACAAACTTAGTCTGGGGGGGGGGGGTATGGTGTCTCTGAAAGGATAAACTTAGTCTGGGGGGGGGTATGGTGTCTCTGAAAGGATAAACTTAGTCTGGGGGGGGGGGGGTATGGTGTCTCTGAAAGGATAAACTTAGTCTGGGGGGGAGGGTATGGTGTCTCTGAAAGGACAAACTTAGTCTGGGGGGGGTATGGTGTCTCTGAAAGGATAAACTTAGTCTGGGGGGGGTATGGTGTCTCTGAAAGGATAAACTTAGTCTGGGGGGGGGGGTATGGTGTCTCTGAAAGGACAAACTTAGTCTGGGGGGGGGGGGTATGGTGTCTCTGAAAGGATAAACTTAGTCTGGGGGGGGGGTATGGTGTCTCTGAAAGGACAAACTTAGTCTGGGGGGGGGGGTATGGTGTCTCTGAAAGGATAAACTTAGTCTGGGGGGGGGGGTATGGTGTCTCTGAAAGGATAAACTTAGTCTGGGGGGGGGGGGGGTGTGGTGTCTCTGAAAGGACAAACTTAGTCTGGGGGGGGGGTATGGTGTCTCTGAAAGGATAAACTTAGTCTGGGGGGGGGGTATGGTGTCTCTGAAAGGACAAACTTAGTCTGGGGGGGGGGGTATGGTGTCTCTGAAAGGATAAACTTAGTCTGGGGGGGAGGGTATGGTGTCTCTGAAAGGACAAACTTAGTCTGGGGGGGGGGGGGTATGGTGTCTCTGAAAGGACAAACTTAGTCTGGGGGGGGGGGTATGGTGTCTCTGAAAGGATAAACTTAGTCTGGGGGGGGGGGTGTATGGTGTCTCTGAAAGGACAAACTTAGTCTGGGGGGGGGGTATGGTGTCTCTGAAAGGACAAACTTAGTCTGGGGGGGGGGTATGGTGTCTCTGAAAGGATAAACTTAGTCTGGGGGGGGGGGGTATGGTGTCTCTGAAAGGACAAACTTAGTCTGGGGGGGGGGGGGTATGGTGTCTCTGAAAGGATAAACTTAGTCTGGGGGGGGGGTATGGTGTCTCTGAAAGGATAAACTTAGTCTGGGGGGGGGGTGTATGGTGTCTCTGAAAGGATAAACTTAGTCTGGGGGGGGGGGTATGGTGTCTCTGAAAGGACAAACTTAGTCTGGGGGGGGGGGTATGGTGTCTCTGAAAGGACAAACTTCTGGGGGGGGGGGGGTATGGTGTCTCTGAAAGGATAAACTTAGTCTGGGGGGGGGTATGGTGTCTCTGAAAGGACAAACTTAGTCTGGGGGGGGGGGTATGGTGTCTCTGAAAGGACAAACTTAGTCTGGGGGGGGGGTATGGTGTCTCTGAAAGGATAAACTTAGTCTGGGGGGGGGGTATGGTGTCTCTGAAAGGACAAACTTAGTCTGGGGGGGGGGTATGGTGTCTCTGAAAGGATAAACTTAGTCTGGGGGGGGGGGGGGTATGGTGTCTCTGAAAGGACAAACTTAGTCTGGGGGGGGGGGGGTATGGTGTCTCTGAAAGGATAAACTTAGTCTGGGGGGGGGGGTGTATGGTGTCTCTGAAAGGATAAACTTAGTCTGGGGGGGGGGGGGTATGGTGTCTCTGAAAGGACAAACGCATATATAACAATATAGTTTTGCGAGATCTCGCAAAAGTGATTGCGAGATCCCAAGATAGTTTTGCGAGGTCCTGAGATAGGTTTTTTTTTCCTCTTCTTTTTTTTTTCTTTCTCCATGTCCCTTCAGGGGCTCCGTACATGTTGGTATATTCAGTGTTTTAAAAAAAAGAAAAGAAAAGAAAGGTTGGTTTTGAGCGTGTGAAGGTAGTCTGTCCCTTTAAGACGCTGTACTGCCTGAGAGACGTGCCTCCACCCATCCAGTCTGTCACAAAAGTGGAGAGAGGAGGTGGTGGAGGAGGTTCAGAAGTTGTAGTGGCTGCTGGGTGGCTGCAGTGAACGGCTTTAGAAGCCATCGAAGCAAATTGTCCGTATTTAGAATCAACGGGCAGAGTGACGCTAGCTGCGGGAATCTGTGCCTCCATCGCGGGCAGAGCGCCGCGTAGCGACGCGCCGTTCACCAGGCTGGACGTGAAAAGTTAGTTTACACACAAAATATATAAGTTCTTTCAGGAGAACTAGGTTAGATAGGTCCTTTCTCATATCACTGTGGAGACATCCCCTGTTTTCAGGAGCAATACAGACGAAGTCATGGTGTAATCCGCTCATTTCAAGTCATCAGCTCTTCAATACATTTGAACTAAAAGCACTTTTTCTTCAGTTATTTTCACACTGTATAGTTTTACAGTCCTTTAAAGTGGCAACAAATAGGTCCAGAGGAGTCGTACTATCAATGTAACTGCTACATCTCGTGGACAAACATTGTTTTAGTGCATCGTTATCGTTATCGAGGTGAACTGATTAATATACCATGAGATGGATTTGACGACATATCGACTGTCCCTACAAGGTACTCTACCAAACACTTCTTTTACTTCCCTGCTCTCAAACTGTTCTCAGGGAGAAGTCATGTCAACAACTTACGTTTTACGTCAGGTAACTTGTTGGGATGACAAATGTAAAGCCTTTAAAACAACTTATGATTTTAAAAAGGGATGAGAGTCAGTTACTTTTTGATTTTGCACTAAGGCTCTGCAGCCTGTGGCCCTTCAGCCCTTGTGCACTAGCTGCCTGAAACTTCAGGAACTCTATGTCAATAATCTTTTTTTTTTTTTTTTAAATCTAATTATTCTTTTTTTGTGTGTATTTTAAATTTTGAGGTGCATACAAACACCATTTTAAAAAGATGGTCTAATCTCCTGACTAAAAACCAATAAAGGAGGCAAACCAGCTAAAATAGCTAGAAATGCTATAACTAACTAAAATACTAAAACGACTCAAACAAAAAACCAATGTGAAATATAACTACAATGATAAAATCTAAAAAAAAAAAGCTTAAAATCCGTGGGGGGTAAAAAGTATATATGCATAACTAAATTGTAACTATTAAATATCATTAATGCAATTTTTAGTTTTTTCTTCATTTCAGATCATTAGCATGTTTTGCGGCTCCAGGTAGAATTGATTTGAGGGAAATCAGCAAAAAACCAACCCTGCTCATTTGGTGCTGAAGGCTGCAGCCCCTGCAGCCACACGTTACATAGTAATGGTCAAGTGAAAAGTTTGAACTGACGGGTAGAGCCTGATCTGCGACAACGACCCAACATGTTGTACTATTTTAACTAATGAAAGCCAAAATCGAAATGTAACAAAAGTGCTGAGGCGGAAATCTAATACTTTTTTTTAAAGAAACATGAACATGTGGTAACTGGTCAATGGAGTAACTGGACCCTAAGCCCCAAACTTAAAAACCTTTAATATCACATTATGTTGCAGGCAAAATATGTTTCCCCGAATAGTGTAAAAAAAATGTATTACATCATAAAGTGAGTTAATGATTTATGGTTTGGACTTGAACTGCTTTAATTTAAATAACACTGAAGGAATGAGTTCTAAAAGTTTGCACTAATTATTTACATCTATATCCAGGTTATGATGTATGATATTTATGTAAAATTGCTGTTCCCCTCATTTATAATCCTCTGTTCTCTATAATCTATAATCTATTTCTTCCATCATCAGTACAAAATAATGTATAACATTAAACATTTCAATTCTTGTTAAATCTTTTTTGAGCAGTTATTAGGGTGGTTGCTCCATATCGGGCGGTGTGGAGGTGTGCAGTGGAATCCTTCTGCACGGTTTGAGTCCCGCATTTCCTCCGGGGGGCTCCTGGCTCTGTTGGGGTCTGACCACACAGTTCCTCCTGAAACTGTCCACTCCTCCTCTGTCCTCTGCTTCCTGTCACTCACATCAGCCTCACCTTCACCTCCTCTTCCTCCTCCTCTCCTCATCCTCACTGCAGTCAACCCTCCTTTTAAGATCATGCGTGTGTGTAGCATTAGCATTAGCCACAGGAAGCGGAAACGCAGGAGGCGGTTGTTACGTTGAATTACATTTTGTACACATTATATTGGAGAAACGTTAAAAAGTGAAGGGCCACGATGAAACATTTTAAAACCAGCTGTGTAAATCTCCTGGCGAAGGTTTTGAGGAAACTTTTCAGAAACCTTTTGACGGCCTCTGATTGATGATTGGTCCCTTTGGGGAGCGTCCATCAGAGGCCTCCTGTAATTGGCTGGCCGTCAGTTTGAGGGGAAATCTCTCCTTCAGTTACACCCACAGAGAGGAAGGACGTGTTTGACTTGTTCTTCACTTCACTTTCTCCTGACATCTGGACTTGTCAAAGTCCAAACTCCCTCCGATCTGACGACTTTCACTCGGTCACTTCTTCACCCCAGCCAGACGAGTTTCTGAAACGGATCCCACGCCCTGGACACTGCTGATTTAAAGTCTCTAAAGCTCAAGCCAAACACACTTGACTCTGACAATCAGGTGCACAATGTCAAAAATCACCATAGAGATGCTTAACAACATGCACATTTTTAATGAGAGATATAAAAACATCACTGTTTTTTATTAAGTTGCAAAATTGGTACAGAAAATTTAAAAGAAGGGACATTTTGACAGATATGAATGAATGAAAGAAAGAATCACTGATCTATGAATGCAGACCAATTTGACCAAGAGGCACAAAGAAAAACAACACAACTACAAAAAGTTGAAAAATTGTGATGAAATTACAAAACACAAAAACATGAAAAACCAAGGCTAACTGCCTACAGAGGCTAATAAATGGCAACTTTTTAAAGTTGCTCAATTCTGATATAAAGAATGTGACACAAATTGGCAACATAAAGGCTATCATGGCAAAAACAACACAAAATGGTTAAAAACAAACAAACAAAAAGCAGATACAAAACAAATAATAAGAACACAACCCGTTTAGAAAAACACATTTATAAAGCGGCATCCAGATACAAGCCAAGTTAATCTACTTTACAAAGAAATAAAAGAAATACATTAAAGCAAGCAATTAGGAATATTAATCTTTAGTCATTTCGAGTATGAAATACTTTAAAACCTCTCCCATTCTCTCGCATTTTCATTTGATCAACTTTTAGAAAGCTGTGGTTAGAATCAAACTATTTGTCAAAAGTGCAAATAGTGCATTGGAGGATTGATGAATTGTGGTTCACCAGCAGCAGAACCATGAATGATGTTAAAAGGCACCTGAAATATAGTCCACTCAATTGGATGAAACCATTTCAAACTCCACAGGTGATAAAAGTTAACATTATTTTCATAAAACTAAGTTAAAATCCTCCAAACCAAAACCACAACTGTAAGTTTAATGAAACATAACACACATGAGCAAATAAATCTAAAAACCAACCTAAATAATAAACTAAATCCAAAACCCTCATAAAACTACGTGCCGCCTGGCTGACGCAACAAAAGCTTTACATAAATACATTTAAATGGCAATCTTTTACGTATATGTGCACAATTCATCATTTTCCTTAAGGTGCTGTCTTCTAGTGTGTAGGGATTTCTTACCTCATAAGGATCACTATTTATGTTGTGGTTGGCTATCGACAATGATTAATAATTATCAAAGATAGTTATTAATAATGTTGAAATGTAATCTGATGTGTATCAGAACCTCGGAGCTCCACCTGTCTTAACAGGAAATGATAGACAATTCAGTTCTATCAGTCTCATAAGATATACTAAACAGTTCATCAGGAATTTGAATTAATAGTGTTGGAAATTACAATTACCAGAATTAACAATAAAGCTTGAAGGATTTTGGAGTTCTTGACACAGAAGAGTCGACATTTCATTCACCTTTGTGCTCATTAATAAAACAGCAAGTATGATTCCAAAAATTATATTTATTAACAATGAAAATGTGATACACTCAAAATGTGTAAGCCCATTTATGTTAAAAATGAATACAGTATATTGGTAAATACTTTTATTTTGTATTATCTCCATAGTCATAACTAAAATGATCAGTTAGTAGGAAGAGGGAGAGCGGAACCAATGTTCTCAGGTTTTGTTGCTCAGGGTCCTCCTGGGTGTGGGTTTCCGCCCACTTCCTCAGAAGAACTTTTGGGAAGGAAATGAACGGTTCGCGTCGTCCATCCTCTAAAACAGGGGTGTCAAACTCATTTGAGGTCAGGGGCCACAGGGAGGAAAATCTATTCCCAAGTGGGCCGGACCAGTAAAATCATGGTATATAACTTAAAAACAACAACTTCAGATGGCTTTCTTTGTTCTAATACTGTCCAAAATAGTGCAAACACATCATCACTATAAATCATAAAACACTGTTAACAAAATTCTGAGGACAAAGAACACACAATGCCTGTGATTCACAGAACCAGAACAGGATCAGACCACAGAACTACATCAGGGTGTCATTTCTCAGGCAGCAATGTAGATAAAAATAATAAAATCCTGTTGCATCCAACAAGTGCAAGAACCAGTCACAAATCAAGAATAGGTTAAATATACAAATAAAATAAAATCAATTAAATTAAAAACAATACACATCAACAGAAATACATATAAACACAAAGCTGGAGCCTGAGGACAGTGTGTCCAAAATAGTGCAAACAACAATACTATTGATCATAAATCCCTTCAAGTTTTTTGAAAATTCTGACGACAAAGAACACAAACACAGTGATTCACAGAACTGTCTCATAGATCACAGAACTATATGAAGGTGTCTCATAGATCACAACACTATATGAAGGTGTCTCATAGATCACAGAACTATATGAAGGTGTCTCATAGATCACAGCACTACATGAAGGTGTCTCATGCAGCACTTTGAGTGGGATTACATTGATTATTTGACTCCCGATACCTGCATCTTTTAGCTTTTACCATTAATATCAGGCGTCACATTCTGAGTGACAGACAACTTCAGGATGTGATTGAAGTGTCTGTGCGTGAGCCTGGAGCGCAGCTTTGTTTTATTAATGCTCATTACAGAGAAAACTTGCTCACAAAGATACGTGGTTCCAAACATGGACCACAGCTTTGCAGCGAGGGCTGTCAAGTTGGGGAACCTGGCCAGAGTCCACTCCGACCCGGTCCAGGGTGCTGAAGATATCAGCGGCTGTCGTTGTGACATTGGCACCATCTCCACAACTCTTCGGTGACGATCAATGTATCGTCTACTCCACGGATGAAAATGGCCAGTTGTGCAACATCTGTAATGTTCGTGCTTTCATCGGTTGCAACTGAAAATGCAATAAAGACATTTACTTTGTTCTTTAACTGGCTGTCCAAATCCACGGAAAGATCGGAAATCCTGTCTGCAATGGTGTTTCTTGTCAGGCTGATATTTGCAAAAGTCTGTGTCTTTTCAGGGCTCAAGACCTCCGCTGCCTTCACCATGCACGTTTTAATGAATTCACCCTCACTCAATGGTTTTGAAGCAACTGCCATTTCGTTAGCAATGATGTAGCTAGCTTTCACCGCAGCGTCACTGACGTCTCGGCTGTGAGTAAAAACACACTGCTGTTTCTTCAGACCCGACAACAGTTCATCCACCTTCTCTTTTCTCCGCTGTCCATGGAAGTTGTCATATTTGTCGGCATGAAGACTCACGTAGTGGAGACGAAGGTTGTATTCTTTCAGCACTGCAACATGTGAACACACCAAACATACTGCTTTCCCTTCACTTCTGGGAAAAAATAGGAGGATGACCATTTTTCTAGGAACGCTGCACTCTGTGTCCACTTTAATCTTTTTTGACAGTGACTTATTGGGACAAGGGGGGTGACAAAGCATATAATGCTAAAAGTAGAAGCCGTAATAATTAGGGCGGACAAAACAAGTAGCTCATCCTGATTGGCTGCGCTTGCTTGACCTTGCTTGCTTGCTCTGCCCCGGAATAAACCGGGGGTGTTTCCTTAACACAATTGCTAGTGCGCCACCCAATGGACGCAATTAGAACAGCAGTTTATTGAAAAATTGCAGCTCATTTTTATACTTCACATAAACATCTCGCGGGCCGGATCAAACCCGCTTGCGGGCCGGATCTGGCCCGCGGGCCGTACGTTTGACACCCCTGCTCTAAAACCTTTGCATGTGTTTTCCAGGTCAGTACCCTTTGAAATGTACAGAAAACCATGATAGAAAGCTCTGTGTTTTGTATTGCGAGTGAAGGTGTTGAGGGTGTGTTTCTGTGTTAATTGGGAAGTTAACGAGCGGAGTTCAGCCCCAGTGCTGCTTCACCTTGCAACCTGGCAGAGATCCCGCACCCTGAGTTTTCCGTGTATATTTGTGTAGTCTCCTGTACATATTGACATGAATTTATATACTAAATCAGCAGTATCTGACACTCTGAAATCCTGAATGTTTATAAATCTATAATTTTGGTAATAAATGTGATCATGAATCATCTTTAGTGTAAAGAGTTTAGGGAATAATATAAGGATTTTGTAGTTTGTATTTAATAAATATGTTGAGTTTATCAGTGTTTCCT
This sequence comes from Blennius ocellaris, assembly GCF_963422515.1. Classification (NCBI taxonomy): domain Eukaryota; kingdom Metazoa; phylum Chordata; class Actinopteri; order Blenniiformes; family Blenniidae; genus Blennius; species Blennius ocellaris. The sequence continues at coordinate 46,228 of NW_027661923.1, read as the reverse complement.
GTGCCCTGTGTTTGGTGTTTTATGCTAAAATGAGATTTAGACCACTGAAATGCACTTTATATATGGACTTGCCTGTATTGCACTATTTGTTGTCAGTAGAAACTGGAAAACACTTACAACATTTATATGTTTGGTCAGGTTAATGCCTGTGGAGGAACTGAACGATTATTGAAGCCATACTATTGCACTTTATGTGGACTAAATACTTTGAATGTAAAGCAGGGATACTGAAACACAGATATATGTTTTGAACAAGAGTTTTGTTGGATGTTTAAAGATTTTATGGTTTTGTTGAATAAAAGAGAAGAACTTTTGGGAAGGAAATGAACGGTTCGCGTCGTCCATCCTCTAAAACCTTTGCATGTGTTTTCCAGACGTCGAACTCAAAACAATCTCATTGTTATTGTGGTCACAAGCTTTGGGACCCGTAACAATTTGTGGGGCTCGTCCGGGATCTCTCCTCTTCACAACCGTCGAGAGAGCAGATCCAGTGATAACAGAACCACGAGGCCAGAGTGACGAGGCATTGCTGCATCCAGGAGCCAGTCGGTGGGTGTCCAGGGAGGGAGACCAAGGCACAGAAGGGTCTTCGCTTCAACCAGAGAGCCGCACTACTGAACTCGGAGTGCAACGCACGCCAGTCACCAGAGAACTACACCGCTGGTTAAACATACAACCAGACATACCACAGAACAGGTAACCAGCAGCATCACTACAGCACACCATGTCAACAGAGCGGAAGCAGCTGGTGTGGGACATCAAAAAGAGCCTGTTCAGACTCTCAAACACAGACCTGTATGAGGTTGTCAAGACCATCGCCACAGAGAGCCAAGAAACAGAGGAGTTGAGCCCAAGTGATGAAGAAGGCTGCATGGACTATGTCACCTCTTACCTTCAGTCCGACACCTTGTTAGGGCTTGAGGATGAAGGTATGGGTCAGTTGTTGATGTTACATGATCTGATATGCAAAGTGCATCATATTGTACATGTTGAACTTGATCCACCCAAGATTTCAGACCCTACACAGCAATCGTACCTTCCTTCCAGCAACACACCACACAATATACAACAACATCCTCACACTAACACGCCTGGTAATACAACCATACCATCAGACACAACCACACAATCAGTTGAAGACTTAACGAGACTGTATGAGGTACTCAGTGAGAGACTTAAACAGTGTGAATGGTCAGCTGCCCCAACGGTCATCACGCAGAGCCACCAAATTCAATCAGAAACACACCCAATGACACCGCCAACTCCAGAGAGGCTGGTTCCCCTGAAGGAGCTCTCATACCTCCAACGACGGGAATTCAAAGTACACGGAGGCCAGATTGGAGACCAAAACTCCGAGATGAGTTATAACACTCTTGTGAAGCAGATGGATGAAGGGCTCAGGGAGGGCTTTGCAGAGGCAGAAGTGGTCCGGGGTGTGTTGAGGATTGTTAAACCAGGCACCTTTAAAGACATGCTTATTAATAAGGAAGAAATGACTGTCGCTGAACTCAAAGGATTTCTTAGGTCCCATCTCGTGAGAAAGCAACGACTGAGATGTTTCAGGAGCTAATGTGTTCCAGGCAGACTGAACAGGAATCACCCCAACAGTTCCTGTATCGGATAATTGGACTTAAACAAAAGCTCCTCTTCCAGTCGAGGCAGGCCAGTGCAGGCGTCTCATATGATCCAAAGACCATTCAAGAGGTTTTCCTCCACACAGTCTACCAAGGCCTAGCAGCAAAACATGGTGATCTCCGCCAGAGATTAAGACCTCTCATTTCAAATAACCAAGTCACTGATGAGGAAATTCTCCGCCAAGTGGTGGAAATTATAAGTGATGAAAATGAGCATCAGCGCAGACTTGGCCAAATCCCCCGCCAAACGTCAGCATATGCCCACAGCGCCAAGATTGAGACAGCAGATCAACAGGGTAATGACGCAGCCACAGACAGAAAGAATAACCAAACTGTACAAAACCTCACTGCACAGGTGGAGGCCCTGACCCAAATGGTGGCTGTCTTGATTGATCAGCAAGCAGCACATGCTTCGGCCATCCACCCACAGACACCTCCGTACCGAGTACCACCCTACCCTCAGTCACATCCTCCTCCACAATCCAGTCTCACCAAATTCCCCCAAAGTCTACTAAAACAGACCCCGGTCCAAGTTAAGGGAAAGACAGCTCGTTGCCCAAAATGTACAGAACAAGACTCACAGGAGTGTGACCACTGCTTTGTGTGTGGAGACGTTGGGCACCGTGCAGTGGGATGCTTGAAGCGGAGTAAGTTTCAGGGAAACGGGACACGGTCTCTGCAGAGGGACAGCCAGAGACCGGTGCACAGTTACAGTCCCAACCAGTAAGCCCAATCCCTGGACACCCATTGCAGCAAGTTAAACGCAACAAACAGGCCCCAGTCCGTCCCTGTCAGAGCACGGCAAGATACAAAGTACTCCTGATAGGGAAGAAAAGTCAGCTCAAATGCCAAGTTGGTGGGTATCCAGTGACAGTTTTGTTTGATTCAGGATCACAAGGGAGTATCATCGATCGACAATGGGCTGATACTTACATCCCCAATTACACAGTGAGACCCCTGCAGGAGCTCCTTGACACAGAATTAGATGTTTATGCTGTGAATGGACAGGCTATCCCCTCTGATGGGTGGGTTGCGCTCACTGTCAACCTGTCAGGAAATGATGATCCCAACCTCACCATACAGGTCCCATTCCTGGTCAGCCAAATGTCACTGTCCCAACCCCTAGTAGGAGCCAATGTACTGGAAGCTATCGTAAACAGTCGAGAGCTTTACGGTGATGCTGTTGCCACAGTAATCAGTCTCCTACGTCGAGCATTTGGTGTGGAAGAAGAGCAAGTGGCGGCTATGGTTAATTTCATTCAAACCCCAAAGAAAATTGACTGTGACCCGACAACAGTGCGTGTTGGAAAGGACAACGTCATCATCCCTGCAGGAAAAGCAGCACATATATGGTGCAGAGTACCCCCCAACTTTGACACAACTGATCCACTCATCCTTTATGTTCCTGCAGAAGAGAACACTGCATTAGGACAGCTGAGTGTGGGAGAGGGCCTCCTAGAAATAACCAGCACCCAACGACCTCATGTGAAGGTACCCATCTCCAACCATTCAGCCCATAAGGTGATCCTGCCGAAAAGAACCCCACTAGGCACTATCCAACACATTGCCAAGGTCCTTGAAACAGGTGCACCAGAGTCACAACAACCCGATCCCATTCAGACAAAAGCAGTGACAGTTGAAGTGAACAGTACTGCTTTGCTCAGTAAACCCCCTGCGAACACATGGTTGCCACCTGTTGACATTAGTCACTTAAGCCCTGCACAGCAAGCGAAGGTAAAGGAGCTACTCCTTAATGAATCTGGAGCATTCTCTCATGACAGCGGTGACATTGGATGTATCCCCACACTTCAAATGGAGATTAAGCTCAAGGATGACACTCCAGTGCAGAGGGCCTACGCCTCAATCCTAAAACCCTTATACAGAGAGGTAAAATAGTACGTCCAGGAGCTCTTAGTGAAAAAATGGATTGTGAAGTCCAAGTCCCCTTATGCTGCCCCTGTCATTTGCGTTAGAAAAAAAGATGGCTCCCTGCGCCTCTGTATAGATTACCACCTCCTAAACCACAAAACAGTCCCAGATCGACACCCCCTTCCTCGGATACAGGACCTGACTGACTCACTGGGAGGATATAGCTGGTTCTCGATCCTGGACCAAGGCAAAGCCTACCATCAAGGTTTCATTGAAAAAGGTTCAAGGTTCAAGACAGCATTCACGACCCCATGGGGATTGTACGAGTGGGTCAGGATACCATTTGGACTGTGTAACGCCCCAGCAGCATTTCAGCGGCGCATGGAGGAGATGCTTGATACGCTCCGTGATGAATGTTGCATTCCTTATCTGGATGACGTGCTCTGCTTCTCCAAACCCAAACTAATAAAAGTATTTACCAATATACTGTATTCATTTTTAACATAAATGGGCTTACACATTTTGAGTGTATCACATTTTCATTGTAAATAAATATAATTTTTGGAATCATACTTGCTGTTTTATTCATGTGCACAAAGGTATCTCCATCTTGCTCTGCTCCATCAAGCTCCAGCTCTGCTCCACCCTGCTCTGCTCCATCAAGCTCTGCTCCATCCTGCTCTGCTCCATCCTGCTCTGCTCCGTCCAGAACTCTACTCCACTTGGAGGATCAGGTGGAGGAAGACTCAATACGTCATTTCAGTTTAAAATAAAGATCATTGGTTTGAACATTGAATGTGTTTCCTGGCTGCTTCCTGCACTTGAGCCTCCGTCCACCCCCATAACAGTCTGTTGTGTTAATGTGGAGTTTTACTGTGAAAACTTCAGGCAAACATGAACCAATCATAAACAAAAAAGGCGTTGAAGCCCCGCCCACAACGACAAGGTTGATTTCCGCTTTTTCGATTTTTGTCCAAAAACCAGAAATTGAAAACATTTATTTAATTCTCGTTTTTTTGTTTTCTGGCTCAAATCAAAAAAATTTAAAAAAAACGACCCATTCTTTGGCTTCTGATTAAGATTTGAGGTTTTTTGTTGACAAATCAAACTAACAAAATGTACCTTGGTCAGACGAGGAGGGCGATCAATAATCAATTAATCTCCCGGTGGTCGTCTTTTAATCTCAGATTGTCACACACACACACACACACACGCACACACACACACACACACACACACACACACACACACACACACACACACCACCACCACCACCACCAACCCTAACTGCCCATAACAAAATATAAAAACTGCTGTAAGAATATAAGAATGGCCAGGCACTGATGACCCAGGAGAGAAACCACCACTAGGTGGCGTCCACACCGAGAGGAGCCACAGCCTGCATGTATGGGGGCCCCGCCACAGGGACCACCCCCACCCAGCCGGTCAGGAGCCCCCACCACGGTCAGTGAACCACAGTGCAGAGCTCCACCGCTGTGGCCAGAACGATCCCCAGGACGACGCCCCCCACAGGCAGACCAGACTCAACTCCTGATGAAAAGCGCCCCGTGAGGAGTAAAATAAATTGGAGCTAATAAAATTGATCAATAAATGAAAATAAAAGATAAGAAAGTAAGAACTAAAATTAATCAACCAATAAAAATAAGTAAATAAGAGCTTAAACAATAAACTCATGAATGAAATGAAGGATCAAGGTAAAACATTAACTACAATTAGAAAAATGAACAAGTAAAATAGTCAACTAATTAAATGCTACAATTAAAAAGTGAGTTTTGAGCCTGTTTTTAAAAACACCAAAAGTCTCTGCGGCCCTGAGGCTCGCTGTTACACAAACGTGGGCCATAGTGACAGAACCTGGCCTCACCATAGGTCCTGGTCCTGACACTATGAACCTGTAACAGGCCGGAGCCAGAGGACCTCCGGGGCCCCGAGGGCTCATATCGTAAAAGCAGGTCTGAAAGATAAGAAGGCCCAAGACCATTAAGGCATTTAAAAACTCACGCTAAAATCTTAAAATCAATCCTGAAACGCACAGGGAGCCAATGCAGTGATTCTAAAACAGGTGTAATGTGCTCCTGCCTTCTGGTCTTCGTCACTCGTGCTGCAGAATTGTGGAGCAGCTGAAGGCTGCTGACAGTTTTTTGGGGAAGACCAGAAAACAGGGCATTACAATAGTCTAAGTCAGCCCTTCATCTTATAAACCTGTTGTGTTTTATACTAGTAAGAACGACAGTAGCTCTGCTGTATTTAGCTTCTGTGTGTATTTGTTTGGTAGAGACCGTGTTTATAACATTTTATTATTACATTGTAGTGTACAAAGTCTTCTAATATGGGTGTTTTGAAAACAGGGACCCCCGAGCAAACAAGGAAGCTCCTCCGCTTTCGCACGGTGAGCGAGGAAATATTTCTGAAGTCCAAATACAGTGCAAAAACTGAAGTAATCCACGTCTCCGTCTATTTCTTGAAAATGAAACAAAGCAGCCAAGCTGCTGCAACATGTTGAATTTGGGACGGCTTTAATTTAATTTAATTTAATTTAATTTAATTTAATTTAATTTAATTTAATTTAATTTAATTTAATTTAATTTAATTTAATTTAAGGTTTGTTGTATAGAATAAAATAAACCTGCCTCCTCCAGAGATGTCCTGTAGTATCGCCTCTTCGAACCCTTTTAAACTATCTCTTTTTTTAAATCAAGAGTCTACAACATATGATTGCATTGATATTTTACCTGATAATAAGTCTGTGAATTCCACTGTTTGTTCAAATGCAAGTCTCAGCAACTAGACTGCCTCGCCCATCTTGTACATTCAAGCTATTGTCTCTTAATGAGATGAGATGAAACTCGTCTTTTAAAACTGAATAGATCACGCAAACCTGACAGAGGCAGGTTTAACTAGTAAAAGTGGTATGCACACAGCAAGGACACTTCAACATATGGAAACCTCGACTGTTAACCTACACACAACATACACACAGACACACACACACACGCATTATTTACATATTTGTGTCTGCCACGATTTTATTCCTCTTTCCTACAGCGTGCCTTACAATTATGCACTCGTGATGAGAAACTCCTTGAACTGACTCACGTGTTTTTGAGTCGATCATCCAAGTGAAGCGGTTGTCGAGGTGACTCGGGCATGTGGGTTGAACGACTGACCCGAGCTGACTTGAGCGTACTGAAAGCGTCATGCGAATGTAAGGAGCCGGAAGCTGCTGTGCATTAGCAGCTAGCTTTAGCGGCTCGGCTACTAGCTGCTTTTAGCACTACAGCTGCTTTTCTCACAAGGCCACTAAAGTGAGTAATGGAGTTAGACTAGCAGCAGAACGGTGACGTCTATATTTTCCTCTCTGCAGCTGGAGGCTGTAGCAAGAATGACTCAGTGAACGAGTTAATGAACGTGAAAACTCGTGAGTCACCGTTCAGTAAAGTGACTCGCGGGTTTTGAACGATTCGCTCAAATTCGATCATCACTAATAGCTACTTCCCTTACTGGGGAGTTGTCACTGTATATCAGTGTGCAAATACCTACAGTAGAATCTGGGTTTACCTGTAATACCACATTGCACTTTAGCACATATTTAGCACACTCAAAACTAACATGATCACAAGCAGTCTGGTACACCTGCAGACCAGGTAGACGAGAGCAGGAGTCTGCAGACTGGTGGACCTGGAGCTGAATCTGGGGGTCTTGATAGGAAGATGTCTGTTCTGGATCAAGTCACCGCTGCACCTTTGTGAGTCCATTTATCTTAAGTCAATCTGATTTTTGTTAAATTTGGGTCCTCAGCTCTTCTACATATTGTTGCAATATGTTGTCTGTTTAATAATCACACACACATAATATGTAAAAACTGTAGTTCTAATCTATTTTTACGTACAATTGGCAACACCTTCATCACTTTGGTCTGACAAAATTAATGCAAAATCAATTATTTATTCAAAAGAAAATAAACAAAGAGTCAATGTAACTGTACAACTATACACACCCCTAAAAGAATCACATATAATAACATTAAGACAGAGGCTGCATTTCGACCCTGTCCTAGGGCTGGGCGATATATCGATATTTAGGATATATCGATATATTTTTTTACGAGATATGGAATTAGACCATATCGTATATATCGATATAGTTCACATTTGCGCTGTAAAACTTGCTTCAGGCAAGCCGCTGATCGGAGCTCTCTGCACTGCTCCCAGCCCCCCCCAGCCCCCCAGCCTCCCAGCCCCGCCCCTCCTCTTTCATGCAGGGAGGGGGGGCAGAAACAGACACTCCGGCACACTTCAACAAACATGGAGCAACAACACCTGCGGAACGTGCGGAGGAGAGCCCCTTGTTAGTAAAAGGAAAAACAATGGCTCAATCATTTGGAGGTGGTTCGGATATAAATTGTCAGATGAACAACAAAACTACGCTATATGTAGGGAGTGCCACCCGGAGGGGGGTGGGGGAAGGGCAAACCAGCTGAACCAGTTCTTCAACAGGTTTGACCACTCCAGCCCATTCACACCTCCAAGCACAGCAACCCCCACCCACCCACCCCCACAAGCCACCACCAGTACAGAGGAAGACACCCTCCCTTCCCCCTTCGCACCACTCACCATCACCACAGCTCAGGTATGCGGAGAGCTGAGGAGGCTGCGCCCCAGTAAAGCTGCAGGTGTCACGGATCACACACAGAGACTCAGTTGCGGACAGAGACACGGCAAACAGGGATTCTCTCAGAGTACTTTTAATAAATGAGGTGACAATGAACACAAACCAAAACATAAGCAAGCAGAACTCCAAGAGCCAGAATTAAAGACGTACGGACTAAACCTAGAAACTACAAACTTAAGCCCAACCAAACAGTACTCCAGAATAAACAATACAGAAACACTACACAGACTATGAAAACACCCCAACCAAACTATCAGGACCCAGCGGGAGACTAAGGGAGCACACAGCCTGGTACGAAGCGGAGCGGGATGAATGGCGTGGTCGACGCTGGAGACCCACGGAGGTGGCGTGGGCTGCAGCCAGGAGGATGGTTGTCCGGGAGTCCTGTGCTGAAGGTGTAGGAATGGGGCAACGAGCTGAGTCTCATGCAGGAGCTTGGTGCAGCAGGGTGGGTCAAGAGCTGCAGCCGAGGAGAGACAAACTTTAACGCAGGGAAAAAACAGACTGAGTCGAAGTCAGGCAGAACAGAGTTCAACTAACGGTAGGTAGTTTTACGGTCCGACACCGAGTCTTCATCTGCTGCCAGCTTTATAGAGAGAGGTGCATGTTGAGTGAAGCCACACCCTGCCGCAGGTGAGTGCACTCAGGAAATCAGCACTGCACTTGTCCACACCTCACACAGCATGCAGCACACGCCCACCTAGGAAAAAGGAAAGGAGGGAGGGGGAAGGGAAAAATGCTGCCACTAGGCAGAGCCAGAGGTGGAGGTCATGACAGTACCCCCCCTCTATGTGCACCTCCGGGTGCACACGTGAAGCGGTCTGGCCGTCGTCTCTTCAGGTCGCGGATCAGCTCGGGGTCCAGAATTTGGCGACGGGGTACCCAGCTGCGTTCTTCAGGGCCATACCCCTCCCAATCCACCAGAAACTGAAGTCCGCGACCCCGTCGGCGCACATCCATAAGGCGTCTTACTGTGTACGCAGGTGCGTCGTCCACCATCCTGGGTGGTGGAGGGGGACGGACAGGGGGGGCCAGAGTGCTCTCTCTGACAGGTTTCACTTGGGACACATGAAAAGTCGGATGGATCCTCATGGAGGCAGGAAGTTTGAGCCGCACCGAACTAGGGTTAACAATCTTGTCTACCTCAAATGGTCCAACAAACCGTGGTGCCAGCTTCCGAGACTCCACCTTCAGGGGAAGATCCTTGGCCCGGAGCCAAACCTTTTGACCTGGCATATACACTGGAGCAGGAGTGCGTCTGCGATTTGCCTGTTGTTCCATCCTCTGGTTTGACTGAGTTAGTGAGGCCCTGGCCTTCTTCCACGTCCTCTCGCATCTCTTGATGAAACCCTGAATGGATGGGACAGCAATCTCCTCCTCCTGAGATGGGAACAATGGCGGCTGGTACCCGAGGGAGCACTGGAAGGGCGACAAGCCAGAGGAAGAGTTAGGTAGCGTGTTGTGAGCGTACTCTACCCATGAAAGCTGAGAACTCCAGGCAGTGGGGTTTTCTGCCGTGACACATCTCAGCAGGGTTTCCAGGGACTGGTTCGCCCGCTCCGTCTGACCATTTGACTGTGGATGAAACCCAGATGTTAAACTGACTGTGGCACCCAGAGCCTTGCAGAACAGCCTCCATACCTCCGACGTAAACTGAGGTCCACGGTCTGACACAATATCCACTGGTATCCCATGGATCCTGAAGACTTGTGCTACCATTGTCTCAGCCGTCTCTTTAGCAGAGGGGAGTTTAGGAAGAGCGATAAAATGTGCCGCCTTAGAAAACCGATCGACCACAGTTAAAATTGTTGTATTACCGTCGGAAGGAGGCAATCCTGTAATGAAGTCCACCGCAATGTGTGACCAGGGCCGGTGTGGTACAGGTAGAGGCTGCAGTAGACCAGAGCTGGGCTTGGTCGAGGACTTTTGACAGGCACAGACAGAGCAGGCAGCGACAAACTCCTTGGTGTCCTTCTCCATGGTTTCCCACCAAAACCTCTGCCTCAGTACACCAAGGGTACGGGCAGCTCCAGGATGGCAGGTCAGACGAGACGAGTGGGCCCATTGGAGAACCTGTGAGCGAACAGAGGTAGGGACAAATAGGGTCCTGGGTGGACCAGTACCTGGATTGTCTGACTGGTCCGGTGCACTCTGTACCAGGTTCTCGATCTCCCATGTCAGAGAGGCAACTAGGCAGGTCTTGGGCAGGATGGTCTCAGGTTCTCTGGACTGCTCCTCCCTGGAGTGCAGACGGGACAGGGCATCAGGCTTCACATTCCTGGATCCGGGGCGGTACGTGAGGGTGAACTGGAAGCGACCAAAAAATAATGCCCAGCGAGCCTGTCTCGAATTGAGCCTCCTGGCGGAGCGGACATATTCCAGGTTCTTGTGGTCCGTCCACACCACAAACGGTTGTTCCGCCCCCTCCAACCAGTGTCGCCACTCCTCCAGGGCCATCTTCACTGCCAGCAGCTCTCGGTTTCCCACATCATAGTTCTGTTCCGCTGGGGAGAGACGACGGGAAAAGAAGGCACATGGATGCAGCTTACCATCACTCGGGCTGTGCTGAGATAATACTGCTCCCACACCAGTATCAGATGCATCCACTTCGACGATGAACTGCAGCGTTGGGTCGGGTTGAACTAATATTGGCGCCGAGGTAAACCGGTCCTTCAATGACTGGAAGGCTTGGGCTGCTTCAGTGGTCCAGGAGAAGGTTCGAGAGGTGGAGGTCAGAGTGGTTAGGGGTGCAGCCACTTTGCTGTAATCACTTATAAACCTCCGATAAAAGTTGGCAAACCCTAAAAACCGCTGAAGTTGTTTCCGGGTTTCAGGTTCTGGCCAATCTTTTACTGCAGACAGTTTCTGAGGATCCATCCTTAGCTCCCCCCGTGAGATCACATATCCGAGGAAGGATGTAGTAGAGGTGTGAAATTCACATTTCTCTGCCTTCACAAACAACCGGTTCTTGAGGAGTCGTTCCAGGACTTGTCGGACATGCAGGGTGTGCTCCTCTGGGGTCTGGGAGTAGATAAGGATGTCGTCGAGGTAAACAAAAACAAACCGGTTTATCATATCCCGAAGGACATCATTGATTAGACTTTGGAAGACAGCAGGGGCATTAGTGAGCCCAAAGGGCATCACTAGGTACTCAAAGTGTCCCAGCGGAGTGTTGAAAGCTGTCTTCCATTCGTCCCCCTGGCGGATCCGGATGAGGTGGTAGGCATTTCTGAGGTCGAGTTTGGTGAAGATGTTGGCACCATGTAATGAGGAAAATGCCGAGTTGATCAGAGGTAGGGGATATGGATTCTTCACAGTGATCTCATTCAGGCCACGAAAGTCTATGCAGGGACGTAGGGTGCCATCCTTCTTGTCCACGAAGAAAAACCCTGCACCCACCGGAGAGGAGGATGGTCTGATGATCCCTGCAGCCAGCGAATCACGAATGTAATCCTCCATGGCAGTCTGTTCAGGCTTGGACACATTATATAGGCGGCTTTTGGGAAGGGTCGCCCCCGAAAGGAGCTCAATAGCACAGTCATAAGGGCGATGTGGGGGAAGAGAGAGTGCACTCTCCTTACAAAACACAGGTGCCAGGTCGTGATACTCTGGAGGAACCTTGGACAGGTCCACAGGAACAGGTGACCGGTGAAGATCAGCTGTCGCAGGTGTCAGGGCAGATCGAAGGCAGCTGGCATGACACTGGGGGCTCCATGATGAAACCTTGTCTCTGCTCCAATCTATCTGGGGATTGTGCAGCTTCAACCAGGGGTAACCCAGGACTACAGGTGGGTTGGAGTGATCTATAATATGAAACCTCAGACTTTCATGATGATTGCCAGCCAACACCAACCTTACAGGGACGGATCGGAACCGGACTTGGGCTAACGGAAGGCCATTTAGTGCTCGGGCCTCAACAGGAACTTTGAGAGGCTCGATCGGGATCTGGAGCTGCTCAGCGAGTTGACTGTCCAGGAAGTTTTCTTCGGCGCCAGAGTCAATTAACACAGTCACTGGGACAGGCTGAACTCGCCAGCAGAGAGATGCGGCCAGCTGGAGACGTGGAGGGGAGGAGGTCATGGTTCGGCTCACCTGGATTCCTCCCGTTACTGGTGAGCCACCCCTTTTGCTGGACGGTTGGGGCAGGTGGCAATGTAATGGCCAGTCCGGCCACAGTACAGACAAGCGTTCGTGGCTTGGCGTCGTTTCCTCTCTTGAGGTGTGATGTGCGCCCACCCAATCTGCATTGGCTCCGGTTCAGTTTCAGATGACGGGGAGTTCACTGGACTTGCCTGAACCGGGTTCGGGAAGCGGGTTGCAGTTGGTCGGAATTGCTGGCTGCGTTCTCGTCTGCGTTCCCGTAGACGATTATCCAAATTAATTGTCAGAGCGACGAGGGTATCCAGGTTTGCAGCCTCCTCTCGTGTGGCGAGTTGGTCCTTCAACTCCTCGTTGAGGCCTCGATAGAAGGCATTCTGCAGGGCTGCATCATTGAATCCACTCTCCACGGAAAGAGTACGAAATTCTATTGCAAATTCCGCTGCACTCCTGGCCCCCTGCCGCAAGGTGGTAAGGCGGTTTCCGGCATCCCGGCTCCGAACAGGGTGGTCAAATATCTTCTTCATCTCATTGGTGAAGGCGGAATATGAGGAGCATATTTCGCCTTGCCTCTCCCAAACAGATGCTCCCCAATCCCTCGCCGGGCCCTTCAACAACCCAACCAAATAAGCTATTCGAGACCTATCAGAAGCATAAGACATAGGCTGTAACTCAAAAACCAAGGAAACCTGAGTGAGAAACGCTTGACAGGAACCCAAGTCTCCGGCGTAGCGTTCCGGTGTGGGCACAGCAGGTTCACGAGGAAAAGGGAGTGGTGAAGGATTCGTGTTGGGAGATGCCAAACTAGGAGTGGGAACAGTAACTACTGGGGCAGCTGAGGAAGTAGTCATAACTGTGGCTAAAGAATTAACCTTGCTGGTTAGCTGAGAGACTTGATTTAATAAAGCATGGTTACTCTCTACCAAAGTGCGTAGTAGCATGTCGTGGTGACCCAACATGGCGCCATGACTGGCCATAGCCTGTTCCAGGCCTGGTGCCTGAGAGACCTGATCAGCGCCGGTCACATTGTCCGCTGAGTTCATCTTGGTCGGACCGTACTGTCACGGATCACACTCAGAGACTCAGTTGCGGACAGAGACACGGCAAACAGGGATTCTCTCAGAGTACTTTTAATAAATGAGGTGACAATGAACACAAACCAAAACATAAGCAAGCAGAACTCCAAGAGCCAGAATTAAAGACGTACGGACTAAACCTAGAAACTACAAACTTAAGCCCAACCAAACAGTACTCCAGAATAAACAATATAGAAACACTACACAGACTATGAAAACACCCCAACCAAACTATCAGGACCCAGCGGGAGACTGAGGGAGCACACTGCCTGGTACGAAGCGGAGCGGGATGAATGGCGTGGTCGACGCTGGAGACCCATGGAGGTGGCGTGGGCTGCAGCCAGGAGGATGGTTGTCAGGGAGTCCTGTGCTGAAGGTGTAGGAACGGGGCAACGAGCTGAGTCTCATGCAGGAGCTTGGTGCAGCAGGGTGGGTCAAGAGCTGCAGCCGAGGAGAGACACACTTTAACGCAGGGAAAAACAGACTGAGTCGAAGTCAGGCAGAACAGAGTTCAACTAACGGTAGGTAGTTTTACGGTCCGACAGCGAGTCTTCATCTGCTGCCAGCTTTATAGAGAGAGGTGCATGTTGAGTGAAGCCACACCCTGCCACAGGTGAGAGCACTCAGGAAATCAGCACTGCACTGCACTTGTCCACACCTCACACAGCATGCAGCACACGCCCACCTAGGAAAAAGGAAAGGAGGGAGGGGGAAGGGAAAAATGCTGCCACTAGGCAGAGCCAGAGGTGGAGGTCATGACAGCAGGTCCAGACGGAGTATCCCCGAGACTACTGAAGGCCTGTGCGCAGGAGCTGGGACACCCACTACAGCGCATCTTCAACCTGAGCTTGGGACTGGGGAGGGTTCCCCAGCTGTGGAAAACATCCTGCATCATTCCAGTCCCAAAGAAACCACATCCTGGTGAGCTGAACGACTTCAGGCCGGTCGCCCTGACGTCCCACGTGATGAAGACTATGGAGCGGCTGCTGCTCCATCACCTAAGGCCACAGACCCACCACGCTCTCGACCCCCTGCAGTTTGCCTACGGGGAAAAGGTGGGTGTGGAGGATGCCATCATCTTCCTGCTCAACCGATCTCTCGCCCATCTGGACAGTGGCAGTGCTGCTGTGAGGATTACATTTTTGGACTTCTCCAGCGCATTCAACACATCCAGCCTCTGCTCCTCAGGGACAAACTGACAGAGATGGGAGTGGGAGCACACCTGGTGACGTGGATTACAGACTACCTGACTGGCAGACCTCAGTACGTTCGACTGGGGGACTGCAGGTCCGACACTGTGATCAGCAACACTGGAGCACCACAGGGAACTGTACTCTCTCCGGTCCTGTTCACCCTGTACACCACGGACTTCCAATATAACTCTGACCTCTGCCATGTGCAGAAGTTGGCGGACGACACGGCCATAGTGGGTTGTATCAAGGGGGGACAGGAGGATGAGTACGGAGAGCTGATCCAGGACTTCGTCACATGGTGCGACTCCAACCACCTGCTCCTCAACACCACCAAGACCAAGGAGATGGTGGTGGACTTTAGGAGAACCAGGCCACACCCGGAGCCTGTTGGGATGAAGGGGGACTGGGTGGAGGTGGTTCACACCTACAAATACCTGGGAGTGCTGCTGGACGACAAACTGGACTGGACTGACAACACAGACGCTCTGTACAGGAAAGGACAGAGCGTCTGTACAGGAAAGGACAAAGCCGTCTGTACAGGAAAGGACAGAGCATCTGTACAGGAAAGGACAGAGCCGTCTGTACAGGAAAGGACAGAAGAGAGAAATAGCAATGTGCTTTGTGTCAAAATTTGATTGATTACCCCCCGCCCCCCGCCCGTCGCCCCCCGCCCCCCAGCCCCCCGCCCCCCGCCCCGCCCCGCCCCCCTTTCTGAGGGGGGAGGAGGTCATAAAGGTCGTACAGGTGCTATATGTCAGATTGATTGATAGCCTACAACAGGTGTCTGCAACAGATGTCTGCACCAGGTGTCCTTGTTGTTGTTATTCTGAAGAAACATTAGTTTACGGTCGTGGGAAGATGAGGGTTTAAACAGAATTAAGGCGATAACGTTTTAATCCTGATGGTTTTATTAGGCGTTTGCACCAGGTGTGGTCAGTGTTGTTATTGTTGTTCTGAAGAAACATTAGTTTAGGATCGTGGGAAGCTCATGCTCTGAATAGAGGGGGTTTAAACAGAACTAAGGTTATAACGTTCAATCCTGAAGGTTTATTAGTTAAAGGCTGTGTTAGGGGGTTAATTTAAATGTTTAATACGAGGGATAGGGGTTTAATGTTTAATTTTCGACAGACATAGTCTTTAAGCAATCTGTCTGTCTGTCTGTATATCTTTGTGCAAAGTGGCTGAAGACTCGTCACCCTCCTCCTCCGTTTACGACCGTTTACGACCATTACTGCAGACGGACAGGCTCAGAGTTTAGGAAGGGGAGCAGTTGGTTTGTTTACATCAGCGACACCAAAATCCTGTTTATATTTTTAGACTTAGGATTTTAGATAAAGTGCTTTTCTCACGCAGAAAAGGTTAGTTAAACCCTGTAACTGGTAAAGTTAACATGGCAGAGAAACGGTCTATGAAACAACTATATTACGATGTCGCAAATCCCGGCAGCTACGGGGGTGTTGATAGACTCCATAGAGCCGTTCAAAACAAGATGGGTAGAAAAGTGAAGTTAGGAGATGTGAAAGAATTTTTAGCAGGTCAAGACGCCTATACTCTGCATAAACCGGCCAGGACACATTTTGCTAGGAATAGAGTTATAGTGATGAGACCTCTCAGACAATTTCAGGCAGATCTTTGCGATATGAGGGAATTGTCCGGGGAAAACGATGGCTTTAACTATCTACTGACCGTCATAGATGTGTTTTCAAAAAAGGCCTACGTTCGTGTTTTAAAGAAGAAGTCCGGCAGCGAGGTCACGCAGGCTTTTGCGTCAGTCTTTAGCGAAAGCCAAATACCTGAAAAACTACAGACGGATGCCGGAAAGGAATTTTATAATAATACAT
Organism: Blennius ocellaris; assembly: GCF_963422515.1. NCBI lineage: Eukaryota > Metazoa > Chordata > Actinopteri > Blenniiformes > Blenniidae > Blennius > Blennius ocellaris. Next base: position 29,825 of record NW_027661923.1, on the reverse strand, counting down.
TTAAGACTCTGATGAAGAAACACGGTATCATACACTTCTCCACGGCCAGCGATCTAAAGGCCTCTGTGGTCGAAAGATTCAACCGTACGCTGAAAACGAGGATGTGGAGATATTTCACGGCTCACAACACCAGACGTTACGTCGGAGTATTGCAAGACTTGGTTAGAAGTTACAACAACACTTTTCACCGAAGCATCAAGATGACCCCTATGGACGTGTCGTCTGAAAACACACGTCAGGTTTTTCGCAACTTGTACGGCGAACCGACGACACGCAAACACCGGAAAAGAAAGTTTAAATTTAAGGAGGACGACCTCGTTAGAATATCTAAAGTGAGAGGAGTATTTGATAAAAAATACGAGCAGAGTTTTACGGACGAAGTGTTTACCGTGTCAGAATGCATTCCGCGTACTCCTCCCGTTTACAAACTCAGAGATTACGACGGAGAACTTATCGACGGATCGTTCTACGAGGCGGAGCTACAGAAAGTGGAAATGGCTAAAGACAAGGCTTACCTCGTCGAGGAAATTCTTGACCGCCGTACCGTGAGGGGAGAAAAACAGGCTCTGGTGCGATGGAGGAACTGGCCTTCGTGAGCAGGCGTGCTGGAGAGTTTTACTGTTTAAAGGTTACTTTGAAGAATTTAAATTTAACTCTTAAACTCAGTTTCCTAAGTGAACATACGCGGGCTTTTAATGTAAGGTTTAGTTTAAATGTTCAATTCACGGGTAGTAGTAGTAGTAGTAGTAGGAGGAGGGGTTTTTAACTGTTTAATTCTCTGAATACAGGATTTAATGTTAGATTTCATTCTAACAACAATGACAGCTTACAGCCTCGACTTAGGATTTAGAAGAAATTAAATAAAATACTTCTCACTCACACATAAGGCTAGTTAAAGCTCGTAACTGTTGAAGATAACATAGCTGAGAAACGTTTTAATGTTTAATGTTTAATTCACTGGATACAGGGCCTTAAGCAGACGTCTATGCCGACCATAGAACGGTTATTTTGAAGAACTTAACAGGTACGTTACAACTTCCTAAATTAGTTTATAAGGCTCTGAAGACAATTTCAAAAGAGTTTTTTGTTTTGTTTTGTTTTTACTGTCCAAAGGTTACTTTAAAGAGTTTAAATTTAACTCTTAAATACTACTTTCTAACTGAACAGATGTGGACATTTAATGTAAGGTCTAATTTAAATGTTTAATAGCTGTATTAAGGATGGTTTCAAATGTTTAATAGCTGTATTAGGCGATGTTTTTAAACAGTCTATTGTTTAATTCTCTGTATACATGGTCTTAAACACTTCACAACACCAGGCATTACCTCGAAGTTTTGCAAGGCTTGGTTAGAAGTTACAACAACAACATTTTCACCGAGGCATAAAGATGACCCTCACGGAGGTGACGCTGAAAAACACGCCAACTTTTTCGGAATCTGTATGGTGTACCGACAGCTCGCAATGGTCGGAAAAGAAAGTTTATATTTAAGGAGGGCAACCTCGCCAGAATATCCAGAGTGAGAGGAACATTAGATAAAGAAATCCGAGCAGAGTTTTACGGACGAAGTATTTACCATGTCAGAATGCGTCGCTCCGTACTCCCGCCGTATACAATGTCAAAGATTATGACAGAGAACTTAGCGACGGTTCGTTCTACGAGGCAGAGCTACAAAAAAGTGGAACTGACTGAAGACAAGCCGTACAGACAGACAGAGGCCTGAGCATTCCCACGTATGCAGAGCAGATTGGTCACCAGGGGTTTATGTCACCCTGTCCCTGGTTAAACAACACTCGCTCAAGTGGAGCTGGCCCAGGCCACTGAGCTGCAGGGGGGTTGTGGTTCGCGGATATGTGTCAATTAGTCTACCCCTCCCCAAACATGGTACACTCTATTGAAGGAGTGAACTTCTCTACAAGAAACACAGTATCACACATTTCTCCACAGCCACCAATCTAAAGGCCTCCGTGTTTGAAGGATTTAACCGTACACTGAAAACAACATTGTGGAGATATTTCACTGCTTACAACACCCGACGTTACTCGGATCTGAATCTGTAGAAAGACTCCGTACAGATAGACAGAGGCCGAAGCATTCCAGCGTCGGCCCCACAGTGTGTCCACACACATCTACAGCCACCTGGAGCTCCCAACAATTTTACTTTTCATCTGGGTTTTGGGATGACTTGCGCTGAGCACACTGATCTGGTAAGTAAACATTGTACTCTGTTGTAAACCATTACGTTGTCTGATTGAGACAGGGCTTGTAACTTTTATCACATTCTGAATGTGACAGTGTACAATTTAAAAAAGCAGTTTTTATTAATGTTTTGTTTTTTTTTGATACTTGAAAATATATTAGGTAGCTGCAGCCCTAATTACATGCAATGCTACAACAACCTGGCGTGCTGATGGTTGGTTACATGTGCGTCTGTATTTTGAACTTGTTGCTTTAACTTTATGTTCTATTTCACTGTCCCTATTTCAGGCTGAAGCAGACGGGTCAGTTGTCCTCACACGCCCACGTCACAACAATTAAAGTTTTCACTTAACGCCTCATAAACTGAACGAAGAATCCTTCTATTGTGAGTATTTATTTAATAGGTGGGGAGAAACCGGTAGTGTTGCAATGTCATTCAATAGACACTTTTTTTTTTTTTTTTTTTTTTTCCAAAGCAATGTACATCTGAAAGTTTATTCAACACAGGCAGGGGTCACATTAGGAGAAACATAAGCTCAGTCAGATCCACCAGGCCAGTCTGAGTCCAGTTAGACGAAGGTGACAACAGGCAGCACAGACGGACATTGATGTCACGATAGTTGGATTACGATGAAACCGATATTAAATGGATCAAGTTTGTTAATTCTAATTTAGGATTGTTTAAAATAAAATGTTAGTAGTAGTAGTTTGAGACGATTGAAGATATTTTGTTCACAGCACGTTTAAATATGTAACTTTTAATTTCATTGCACATTTCACTTTGACTATTAGTCACATAATTCAAAAGTAATTCTCTGAACGTCTTTGTTTGTGAATGTTAGAATGATTCATTGTGCATTTTATTTTGTGAATGAAAAATAAATTCATCATTTTTAACTTGTGACAGAAAAATAAGTATCATAGGTTTGTGACTTCAGACTTTATCTTTTAACTTGTGACAGAAAATAAGTAATCATAGGTTTGTGACTTCAGACTTTTTAAGTCATCTATAATGTAATAAGTAATTCTAAAACAATTAATTGTACATTTAGAAAGAACTATAATCTAACTGAAACAAGTTGTAATTTAATATGCTTTGACCCATGAAATGTAGTGAAACTCGTTCCTAATCAAGTACTCAACACATTGACGTTAGGTTTAACTGTTTTTTTTTTTTTTTTTGTTTTGTTTTTTTTTTTTTTTTTTGCTTACATCTTTTCAGGTCCAGCAACACATTTTCTGCTGAAAAGAGAAGCTACTTGCTTAATCATTGCTGCTTGAAACATGGAAGCCACACTGGAACCCCGGCTCCCAAGTCTTCATAAAGAGTATCTCTGCACATTCATTTCATTCACTAGCCTATATTTAATCAGGAGAAACACTTTGAGATTAATAATCTCTTTTACAAGTGTGTCCTGGTTGTACCTGGTAGGTACATAAAATTAATTACAGTGTCAGTAATACTAAAATGTTCTTTAAAACAAATAAATAGCAATAGACAAATACATGAAACACAATAAAAGTACAGACACAGAGAGCAGATGAAAGATAAAAAAATATAAAGAAAAAATTCTAAAAACCATCAAATAGTTTAAATCAAGTTAGGTAAGACAAGAACACGGTGACCATTTGTTCGTTTGGTTGTTTGTTTGTTTGTTTGTTTCCAGCCGCTGTAAAAGGCCCTAAACGCCCCCCAGTGAGAGCAGCTCTGTGAGTTTAAGAACGGTCTGTAAAGTATTCCACGAATATAGAGCAGATCACATGAAGGCTTTATGCCCCAGTTCCGTATGGACGGCTGGAGTTGTAAGTAAAATGAAGTCTTTGGACTTATAATGCACTCAAAGTACACATATCAACATGGCATGCTCAAATGAATGACGGCAAAATTTGTGAAACTGTATTTCACAGTCAGTTGTGCAACTTCGTGGCTCTTTGCACAGAAGCAGATTATTTTACCCGTCTGCAAAGACATTTTAAACTGAGACAAACACATACCACAAAATGATTTAGACATTTTAGTAATAATAAGAGATGACCAGAGCTGAGATATTACCTGAATCACTGGGGAGCCGTTTTTGCAACAAATCTGTTCATTTACATCGACAATCTGGACGTGATTTTTCCATCAACCAAAGCAAGTTGTTTTCACAGTGTGGCCTTTATAGAAGTAAAGGATTCTAACACTTTGACCACCACTGTAACGTGGTCCCAAAGTACCCGGTCAAAATACTCAGTCAAATGAAAGGACTTCAGAGCAGTCTCACAGATCTCACTCACAAATGATCATAATCTGTAGGAATAGAAATATTATAGTATCATGGTAAATTAGTCTCAAGTTTCGTGGTGTGTTAAACAGAGTGTTTTCAAATAAGTTTTCATGTCAATTTCATCCATTGAGTGATCGTTCATAGTTTTGGGGACTCTATTACTGTTAAATAACGTGTTTTTTAACTGAACTGTTATGTTAAGTCGGCTTCAATATGATGAATGACTAAAACTAAAGATAAGCCTTCAGTTACTTTGAGTACTGCAAACTCAAACAAGTTACCATAATCTAAATTCTTTAATTTACTTTGACTACTGCAAACTTGAAATAAACAAGTTAACATAATCTAAAAGTTTCTAAATTTGTTTCAATACTGTGAACTCACAAGAAGTAATTTAATTCAACTGACCCGGTCTAAGTTCACATTACGTAGTTCTTGTAAGTTACTGATTCTCATTCAGTCTTTAAGTATCACACCACCCGTGGCTTCAAGTCACACTGAGAGGGTGTCATTTGAATGCTAAAGTGTGTCACACGTGAATCTTGCAAGTGACAGAGAAAAGATTCACTTTTTGCAGTTCTCTTATGTCTGTGTGCATCAACACAGGTATCATTTATTTAAGTAAGGTATTGTCTCTGACAATCAGCACATACACGAATATCAGTATACAGAGGAATTAGACTATTTAAAACCCTTTGAATACCCTGCATTCAACAAAATAACCTTAATTCATAAAAACTCTCCACATAAACTAAATTAGACAGTTAGTAACACATCTGTTAAATTCTTCAAAGTAGCCATAAAACAATAAAACCATTTGGAAGACCAGCCCCACTAAAATGCACATTGAATCATTCTAACATTCACAAACAAAAACGTTCAGAGAATTACTTTTGAATTCATAGCGCATTTCACTTTGTGAATGAAAAATAAATTCATCATTTTTAACTTGTGACAGAAAAATAAGTATCATAGGTCTGTGACTTCAGACTTTATTTTTTAACTTGTGACAGAAAAATAAGTAATCATAGGCTTGTGACTTCAGACTTTATTTATTTATTTATTGTTTTAACTTGTGACAGAAAATAAGTAATCATAGGTTTGTGACTTCAGACTTTTAAAGTCATCTATAATGTAATAAATAATTCTAAAACAATTAATAACCATTGTAGGACCTGGTAAAAATAAAACAAGGTATTGTAATCCAAAATCAGATTATTGACAAAAGGTTCGGTTGCTTGAATTACTTAGGACTGCATGTAGAGAATTCACTGCTTCCTAAACCAGTGGGGCTGATCTTCCAAATGGTTTTATTGTTTTATGGCTACTTTGAAGAATTTAACAGATGTGTTACTAACTGTCTAATTTAGTTTATGTGGAGAGTTTTTATGAATTAAGGTTATTTTGTTGAATGCAGGGTATTCAAAGGGTTTTAAATAGTCTAATTCCTCTGTATACTGATATTCGTGTATGTGCTGATTGTCAGAGACAATACCTTACTTAAATAAATGATACCTGTGTTGATGCACACAGACATAAGAGAACTGCAAAAAGTGAATCTTTTCTCTGTCACTTGCAAGATTCACGTGTGACACACTTTAGCATTCAAATGACACCCTCTCAGTGTGACTTGAAGCCGCGGGTGGTGTGATACTTAAAGACTGAATGAGAATCAGTAACTTACAAGAACTACGTAATGTGAACTTAGACCGGGTCAGTTGAATTAAATTACTTCTTGTGAGTTCACAGTATTGAAACAAATTTAGAAACTTTTAGATTATGTTAACTTGTTTATTTCAAGTTTGCAGTAGTCAAAGTAAATTAAAGAATTTAGATTATGGTAACTTGTTTGAGTTTGCAGTACTCAAAGTAACTGAAGGCTTATCTTTAGTTTTAGTCATTCATCATATTGAAGCCGACTTAACATAACAGTTCAGTTAAAAAACACGTTATTTAACAGTAACAGAGTCCCCAAAACTATGAACGATCACTCAATGGATGAAATTGACATGAAAACTTATTTGAAAACACTCTGTTTAACACACCACGAAACTTGAGACTAATTTACCATGATACTATAATATTTCTATTCCTACAGATTATGATCATTTGTGAGTGAGATCAGTGAGACTGCTCTGAAGTCCTTTCATTTGACTGAGTATTTTGACCGGGTACTTTGGGACCACGTTACAGTGGTGGTCAAAGTGTTAGAATCCTTTACTTCTATAAAGGCCACACTGTGAAAACAACTTGCTTTGGTTGATGGAAAAATCACGTCCAGATTGTCGATGTAAATGAACAGATTTGTTGCAAAAACGGCTCCCCAGTGATTCAGGTAATATCTCAGCTCTGGTCATCTCTTATTATTACTAAAATGTCTAAATCATTTTGTGGTATGTGTTTGTCTCAGTTTAAAATGTCTTTGCAGACGGGTAAAATAATCTGCTTCTGTGCAAAGAGCCACGAAGTTGCACAACTGACTGTGAAATACGGTTTCACAAATTTTGCCGTCATTCATTTGAGCATGCCATGTTGATATGTGTACTTTGAGTGCATTATAAGTCCAAAGACTTCATTTTACTTACAACTCCAGCCGTCCATACGGAACTGGGGCATAAAGCCTTCATGTGATCTGCTCTATATTCGTGGAATACTTTACAGACCGTTCTTAAACTCACAGAGCTGCTCTCACTGGGGGGCGTTTAGGGCCTTTTACAGCGGCTGGAAACAAACAAACAAACAAACAACCAAACGAACAAATGGTCACCGTGTTCTTGTCTTACCTAACTTGATTTAAACTATTTGATGGTTTTTAGAATTTTTTCTTTATATTTTTTTATCTTTCATCTGCTCTCTGTGTCTGTACTTTTATTGTGTTTCATGTATTTGTCTATTGCTATTTATTTGTTTTAAAGAACATTTTAGTATTACTGACACTGTAATTAATTTTATGTACCTACCAGGTACAACCAGGACACACTTGTAAAAGAGATTATTAATCTCAAAGTGTTTCTCCTGATTAAATATAGGCTAGTGAATGAAATGAATGTGCAGAGATACTCTTTATGAAGACTTGGGAGCCGGGGTTCCAGTGTGGCTTCCATGTTTCAAGCAGCAATGATTAAGCAAGTAGCTTCTCTTTTCAGCAGAAAATGTGTTGCTGGACCTGAAAAGATGTAAGCAAAAAAAAAACAAAAAAAAACAAACAAAAAAAAAAAAAAAAACAGTTAAACCTAACGTCAATGTGTTGAGTACTTGATTAGGAACGAGTTTCACTACATTTCATGGGTCAAAGCATATTAAACTACAACTTGTTTCAGTTAGATTATAGTTCTTTCTAAATGTACAATTAATTGTTTTAGAATTACTTATTACATTATAGATGACTTAAAAAGTCTGAAGTCACAAACCTATGATTACTTATTTTCTGTCACAAGTTAAAAGATAAAGTCTGAAGTCACAAACCTATGATTACTTATTTTCTGTCACAAGTTAAAAGATAAAGTCTGAAGTCACAAACCTATGATACTTATTTTTCTGTCACAAGTTAAAAATGATGAATTTATTTTTCATTCACAAAATAAAATGCACAATGAATCATTCTAACATTCACAAACAAAAACGTTCAGAGAATTACTTTTGAATTATGTGACTAATAGTCAAAGTGAAATGTGCAATGAAATTAAAAGTTACATATTTAAACGTGCTGTGAACAAAATATCTTCAATCGTCTCAAACTACTACTACTAACATTTTATTTTAAACAATCCTAAATTAGAATTAACAAACTTGATCCATTTAATATCGGTTTCATCGTAATCCAACTATCGTGACATCAATGTCCGTCTGTGCTGCCTGTTGTCACCTTCGTCTAACTGGACTCAGACTGGCCTGGTGGATCTGACTGAGCTTATGTTTCTCCTAATGTGACCCCTGCCTGTGTTGAATAAACTTTCAGATGTACATTGCTTTGGAAAAAAAAAAAAAAAAAAAAAAAGTGTCTATTGAATGACATTGCAACACTACCGGTTTCTCCCCACCTATTAAATAAATACTCACAATAGAAGGATTCTTCGTTCAGTTTATGAGGCGTTAAGTGAAAACTTTAATTGTTGTGACGTGGGCGTGTGAGGACAACTGACCCGTCTGCTTCAGCCTGAAATAGGGACAGTGAAATAGAACATAAAGTTAAAGCAACAAGTTCAAAATACAGACGCACATGTAACCAACCATCAGCACGCCAGGTTGTTGTAGCATTGCATGTAATTAGGGCTGCAGCTACCTAATATATTTTCAAGTATCAAAAAAAAACAAAACATTAATAAAAACTGCTTTTTTAAATTGTACACTGTCACATTCAGAATGTGATAAAAGTTACAAGCCCTGTCTCAATCAGACAACGTAATGGTTTACAACAGAGTACAATGTTTACTTACCAGATCAGTGTGCTCAGCGCAAGTCATCCCAAAACCCAGATGAAAAGTAAAATTGTTGGGAGCTCCAGGTGGCTGTAGATGTGTGTGGACACACTGTGGGGCCGACGCTGGAATGCTTCGGCCTCTGTCTATCTGTACGGAGTCTTTCTACAGATTCAGATCCGAGTAACGTCGGGTGTTGTAAGCAGTGAAATATCTCCACAATGTTGTTTTCAGTGTACGGTTAAATCCTTCAAACACGGAGGCCTTTAGATTGGTGGCTGTGGAGAAATGTGTGATACTGTGTTTCTTGTAGAGAAGTTCACTCCTTCAATAGAGTGTACCATGTTTGGGGAGGGGTAGACTAATTGACACATATCCGCGAACCACAACCCCCCTGCAGCTCAGTGGCCTGGGCCAGCTCCACTTGAGCGAGTGTTGTTTAACCAGGGACAGGGTGACATAAACCCCTGGTGACCAATCTGCTCTGCATATGTGGGAATGCTCAGGCCTCTGTCTGTCTGTACGGCTTGTCTTCAGTCAGTTCCACTTTTTTGTAGCTCTGCCTCGTAGAACGAACCGTCGCTAAGTTCTCTGTCATAATCTTTGACATTGTATACGGCGGGAGTACGGAGCGACGCATTCTGACATGGTAAATACTTCGTCCGTAAAACTCTGCTCGGATTTCTTTATCTAATGTTCCTCTCACTCTGGATATTCTGGCAAGGTTGCCCTCCTTAAATATAAACTTTCTTTTCCGACCATTGCGAGCTGTCGGTACACCATACAGATTCCGAAAAAGTTGGCGTGTTTTTCAGCGTCACCTCCGTGAGGGTCATCTTTATGCCTCGGTGAAAATGTTGTTGTTGTAACTTCTAACCAAGCCTTGCAAAACTTCGAGGTAATGCCTGGTGTTGTGAAGTGTTTAAGACCATGTATACAGAGAATTAAACAATAGACTGTTTAAAAACATCGCCTAATACAGCTATTAAACATTTGAAACCATCCTTAATACAGCTATTAAACATTTAAATTAGACCTTACATTAAATGTCCACATCTGTTCAGTTAGAAAGTAGTATTTAAGAGTTAAATTTAAACTCTTTAAAGTAACCTTTGGACAGTAAAAACAAAACAAAACAAAAAACTCTTTGAAATTGTCTTCAGAGCCTTATAAACTAATTTAGGAAGTTGTAACGTACCTGTTAAGTTCTTCAAAATAACCGTTCTATGGTCGGCATAGACGTCTGCTTAAGGCCCTGTATCCAGTGAATTAAACATTAAACATTAAAACGTTTCTCAGCTATGTTATCTTCAACAGTTACGAGCTTTAACTAGCCTTATGTGTGAGTGAGAAGTATTTTATTTAATTTCTTCTAAATCCTAAGTCGAGGCTGTAAGCTGTCATTGTTGTTAGAATGAAATCTAACATTAAATCCTGTATTCAGAGAATTAAACAGTTAAAAACCCCTCCTCCTACTACTACTACTACTACTACCCGTGAATTGAACATTTAAACTAAACCTTACATTAAAAGCCCGCGTATGTTCACTTAGGAAACTGAGTTTAAGAGTTAAATTTAAATTCTTCAAAGTAACCTTTAAACAGTAAAACTCTCCAGCACGCCTGCTCACGAAGGCCAGTTCCTCCATCGCACCAGAGCCTGTTTTTCTCCCCTCACGGTACGGCGGTCAAGAATTTCCTCGACGAGGTAAGCCTTGTCTTTAGCCATTTCCACTTTCTGTAGCTCCGCCTCGTAGAACGATCCGTCGATAAGTTCTCCGTCGTAATCTCTGAGTTTGTAAACGGGAGGAGTACGCGGAATGCATTCTGACACGGTAAATACTTCGTCCGTAAAACTCTGCTCGTATTTTTTATCAAATACTCCTCTCACTTTAGATATTCTAACGAGGTCGTCCTCCTTAAATTTAAACTTTCTTTTCCGGTGTTTGCGTGTCGTCGGTTCGCCGTACAAGTTGCGAAAAACCTGACGTGTGTTTTCAGACGACACGTCCATAGGGGTCATCTTGATGCTTCGGTGAAAAGTGTTGTTGTAACTTCTAACCAAGTCTTGCAATACTCCGACGTAACGTCTGGTGTTGTGAGCCGTGAAATATCTCCACATCCTCGTTTTCAGCGTACGGTTGAATCTTTCGACCACAGAGGCCTTTAGATCGCTGGCCGTGGAGAAGTGTATGATACCGTGTTTCTTCATCAGAGTCTTAAATGTATTATTATAAAATTCCTTTCCGGCATCCGTCTGTAGTTTTTCAGGTATTTGGCTTTCGCTAAAGACTGACGCAAAAGCCTGCGTGACCTCGCTGCCGGACTTCTTCTTTAAAACACGAACGTAGGCCTTTTTTGAAAACACATCTATGACGGTCAGTAGATAGTTAAAGCCATCGTTTTCCCCGGACAATTCCCTCATATCGCAAAGATCTGCCTGAAATTGTCTGAGAGGTCTCATCACTATAACTCTATTCCTAGCAAAATGTGTCCTGGCCGGTTTATGCAGAGTATAGGCGTCTTGACCTGCTAAAAATTCTTTCACATCTCCTAACTTCACTTTTCTACCCATCTTGTTTTGAACGGCTCTATGGAGTCTATCAACACCCCCGTAGCTGCCGGGATTTGCGACATCGTAATATAGTTGTTTCATAGACCGTTTCTCTGCCATGTTAACTTTACCAGTTACAGGGTTTAACTAACCTTTTCTGCGTGAGAAAAGCACTTTATCTAAAATCCTAAGTCTAAAAATGTAAACAGGATTTTGGTGTCGCTGATGTAAACAAACCAACTGCTCCCCTTCCTAAACTCTGAGCCTGTCCGTCTGCAGTAATGGTCGTAAACGGTCGTAAACGGAGGAGGAGGGTGACGAGTCTTCAGCCACTTTGCACAAAGATATACAGACAGACAGACAGATTGCTTAAAGACTATGTCTGTCGAAAATTAAACATTAAACCCCTATCCCTCGTATTAAACATTTAAATTAACCCCTAACACAGCCTTTAACTAATAAACCTTCAGGATTGAACGTTATAACCTTAGTTCTGTTTAAACCCCCTCTATTCAGAGCATGAGCTTCCCACGATCCTAAACTAATGTTTCTTCAGAACAACAATAACAACACTGACCACACCTGGTGCAAACGCCTAATAAAACCATCAGGATTAAAACGTTATCGCCTTAATTCTGTTTAAACCCTCATCTTCCCACGACCGTAAACTAATGTTTCTTCAGAATAACAACAACAAGGACACCTGGTGCAGACATCTGTTGCAGACACCTGTTGTAGGCTATCAATCAATCTGACATATAGCACCTGTACGACCTTTATGACCTCCTCCCCCCTCAGAAAGGGGGGCGGGGCGGGGCGGGGGCGGGGGGCGGGGGGCGGGGGGCTGGGGGGCGGGGGGCGGGGGGCGGGGGGCGGGGGGTAATCAATCAAATTTTGACACAAAGCACATTGCTATTTCTCTCTGACAGAGTGTCTGTACAGGAAAGGACAGAGCGTCTGTACAGGAAAGGACAGAGCGTCTGTACAGGAAAGGACAGAGCGTCTGTACAGGAAAGGACAGAGTGTCTGTACAGGAAAGGACAGAGCGTCTGTACAGGAAAGGACAGAGCGTCTGTACAGGAAAGGACAGAGTGTCTGTGCAGGAAAGGACAGAGCGTCTGTACAGGAAAGGACAGAGCGTCTGTACAGGAAAGGACAGAGCGTCTGTGCAGGAAAGGACAGAGCGTCTGTACTTCCTCAGAAGGCTGGCGTCCTTCAACATCTGCAAGAAGCTGCTACAGATCTTCTACCAGTCTGTGGTAGCGAGTGGTGTGCTGGGGGGGCAGCCTCAAGAAGAAGGATGCTGGGGGGGGCAGCCTCAAGAAGAAGGATGCTGGGGGGGGGGGCAGCCTCAAGAAGAAGGATGCTGGGGGAGGGCAGCCTCAAGAAGAAGGATGCCGGGGGGGCAGCCTCAAGAAGAAGGATGCTGGGGGGGCAGCCTCAAGAAGAAGGATGTTGGGGGGGCAGCCTCAAGAAGAAGGATGCCGGGGGGGCAGCCTCAAGAAGAAGGATGCTGGGGGGGGGGGCAGCCTCAAGAAGAAGGATTCTGGGGGGGGGCAGCCTCAAGAAGAAGGATGTTGGGGGGGCAGCCTCAAGAAGAAGGATGCTGGGGGAGGGCAGCCTCAAGAAGAAGGATGCTGGGGGGGCAGCCTCAAGAAGAAGGATGTTGGGGGGGCAGCCTCAAGAAGAAGGATGCTGGGGGGGCAGCCTCAAGAAGAAGGATGCTGGGGGGGCAGCCTCAAGAAGAAGGATTCTGGGGGGGGGGGCAGCCTCAAGAAGAAGGATGCTGGGGGAGGGCAGCCTCAAGAAGAAGGATGCTGGGGGGGGGGGCAGCCTCAAGAAGAAGGATGTTGGGGGGGCAGCCTCAAGAAGAAGGATGCTGGGGGGGCAGCCTCAAGAAGAAGGATGCTGGGGGGGGGGCAGCCTCAAGAAGAAGGATGTTGGGGGGGCAGCCTCAAGAAGAAGGATGCCGGGGGGGCAGCCTCAAGAAGAAGGATGCTGGGGGGGCAGCCTCAAGAAGAAGGATGCTGGGGGGGGGGGGCAGCCTCAAGAAGAAGGATTCTGGGGGGGGGCAGCCTCAAGAAGAAGGATGTTGGGGGGGCAGCCTCAAGAAGAAGGATGCTGGGGGAGGGCAGCCTCAAGAAGAAGGATGCTGGGGGGGCAGCCTCAAGAAGAAGGATGCTGGGGGGCAGCCTCAAGAAGAAGGATGCTGGGGGGGGGGGGCAGCCTCAAGAAGAAGGATGTTGGGGGGGCAGCCTCAAGAAGAAGGATGCTGGGGGGGCAGCCTCAAGAAGAAGGATTCTGGGGGGGGGGCAGCCTCAAGAAGAAGGATGCTGGGGGGGGGGGCAGCCTCAAGAAGAAGGATGCTGGGGGAGGGCAGCCTCAAGAAGAAGGATGCTGGGGGGGGGGCAGCCTCAAGAAGAAGGATGTTGGGGGGGCAGCCTCAAGAAGAAGGATGCTGGGGGGGGGGCAGCCTCAAGAAGAAGGATGTTGGGGGGGCAGCCTCAAGAAGAAGGATGTTGGGGGGGCAGCCTCAAGAAGAAGGATGCCGCACGCCTGGACAAACTGGGGAGGAAGGCGGCTCTGTGGTTGGCTCAGAGCTGGACAGCCTGACATCTGTGGCAGAGCGACGGACACTGAACAGACTCCTGTCCATAATAGACAATCCACAACATCCACTGCACAACACCATCTCTATAATCCACAGCATCCACTGCACAACACCATCTCTATAATCCACAGCATCCACTGCACAACACCATCTCTATAATCCACAGCATCCACTCCACAACACCATCTCTATAATCCACAGCTTCCACTGCACAACACCATCTCTATAATCCACAGCTTCCACTGCACAACACCATCTCTATAATCCACAGCATCCACTGCACAACACCATCTCTATAATCCACAGCATCCACTGCACAACACCATCTCTATAATCCACAGCATCCACTGCACAACACCATCTCTATAATCCACAGCATCCACTGCACAACACCATCTCTATTATCCACAGCATCCACTGCACAACACCATCTCTATAATCCACAGCATCCACTCCACAACACCATCTCTATAATCCACAGCATCCACTGCACAGCACCATCTCTATAATCCACAGCATCCACTGCACAACACCATCTCTATAATCCACAGCATCCACTGCACAACACCATCTCTATAATCCACAGCATCCACTCCACAACACCATCTCTATAATCCACAGCATCCACTGCACAACACCATCTCTATAATCCACAGCATCCACTCCACAGCACCATCTCTATAATCCACAGCATCCACTCCACAGCACCATCTCTATAATCCACAGCATCCACTCCACAACACCATCTCTATAATCCACAGCATCCACTGCACAGCACCATCTCTATAATCCACAGCATCCACTGCACAACACCATCTCTATAATCCACAGCATCCACTCCACAGCACCATCTCTATAATCCACAGCATCCACTCCACAGCACCATCTCTATAATCCACAGCATCCACTCCACAACACCATCTCTATAATCCACAGCATCCACTGCACAACACCATCTCTATAATCCACAGCATCCACTCCACAGCACCATCTCTATAATCCACAGCATCCACTCCACAGCACCATCTCTATAATCCACAGCATCCACTCCACAACACCATCTCTATAATCCACAGCATCCACTGCACAGCACCATCTCTATAATCCACAGCATCCACTGCACAACACCATCTCTATAATCCACAGCATCCACTGCACAACACCATCTCTATAATCCACAGCTTCCACTGCACAACACCATCTCTATAATCCACAGCTTCCACTCCACAACACCATCTCTATAATCCACAGCATCCACTGCACAACACCATCTCTATAATCCACAGCATCCACTCCACAGCACCATCTCTATAATCCACAGCATCCACTCCACAGCACCATCTCTATAATCCACAGCATCCACTGCACAACACCATCTCTATAATCCACAGCATCCACTCCACAGCACCATCTCTATAATCCACAGCTTCCACTGCACAACACCATCTCTATAATCCACAGCTTCCACTCCACAGCACCATCTCTATAATCCACAGCATCCACTGCACAACACCATCTCTATAATCCACAGCATCCACTGCACAACACCATCTCTATAATCCACAGCATCCACTCCACAGCACCATCTCTATAATCCACAGCATCCACTGCACAGCACCATCTCCAGGCAGAGGAGCAGCTCCACTGACAGACTGAGGAGATCCTTCCTCCCCCACGCCATCAGACTCTTCAACACCTCTCGGGGGAGGCCTTAGGCCTTAGTGGACACAAAGCCCTGGACTTACTACACACACACTAACCCTTGAGACACACACACACACACACACACACACACACACACACACACACACACACACACACACACACACACACACACACACACACACACACACACAGACACACAGACACACACACACAATACTTATCTTAATTATTGTTTATTGCTTAATTATTTGCTTAATTATTGTTTATACTGAAGGTATATTCGTCTATTTTACCTATTGCTTTTTTTTTTACCCTGCATGCCCCTGTGTTTCCATATTGCTGCTGCTGGAACTGTGAATTTCTCATTAAAGTATTTATCTATCTATCTATCTATCTATAAGCACATTGCAGCCAGTGGTGGAAGCACTACCAATCTTCTTCACCACTTCAAAACGTGGCACAAACTGCAATATGAAGAGTGTTTGAAGCTACGCGCTACAGAAGCCACAGGCGCAGGAAGCCGTTCCCAACCCAACAAAGCTCCAGCCCCAAAACAAAGCTCACTTCAAGCTTCATTTTCCCGCAGTGTGCCGTACGGGAAGAAAAGCGACAGGTGGTGTGCAATAACAAAAGCAGTTTGTCTGTCTTCTAATGTCTACCTCAAGTTTATCAAAGTAAAAAAAGTGTTTTTTTATTTAATGTTTATTGAGTTAATAGTCTTTTTCTTGTGCAACGGTTCAGATAAGCTATTAAGTTAACAAAAAGAAACAAGCTGATGTTTAAAAAAAAGTTCATCTTAAACTGAGCACTTTGTTTTGTTTTCTCTTTATATATAAATGCTGCCATCAGAAAAAGATTGACCTATTTTATTTGATAAGCTATTTTTATTTAAGATATTATATTATTTAAAAGTGCACCTTACGGAGCTTTGTTATACAGTCTTAATGTTTGCATTTTAGAGTGAGTTTTCAATAAAACTAAGTATTTTGGTAACTTGTATTTGGCTTTGACTTTGACTTAACATTTCATTTCATTTTGCGGAAAAAATATCGGGATATATATCGTATATCGATATTCAACCTAAATATATCGGGATATGACTTTTGGTCCATATCGCCCAGCCCTACCCTGTCCACATGATCCAAAACAATCTTTTTTCTCTCCAGCATTCTCAAACACCATTCCATCACTATGAACTGGGATCAACACGATGCCTGAGGGCATGTAGTACGTATGACAGGCCTTTAGGGGGCGCTGTGACTCACCCAATACACACACACACACACACACAAAAAACCCACAGAAGAAGACTGGATTGGAGAAAAAAACAACACTTTGAATTATTAGGCAGCAGTAAACAATGGTGAAAAGATGAAGTAGAGATGTTAGAGTCGAGACTGAATCTGACGATCGCAAGTTACATTTGCCTGTTTTTGGTCAGTTTTATGCTACTTTGGAGGAGATTCAACTGGTTAATGATGTGCAATAACAGGTAATTGACTTAGATCATGCGTACGACACTCCTGTCCTGAAGTGCAGCGTGTTATTGAAAATAACGCACACTATGATTCACTGTTTGAGGCTTGTTAGCTGGAGACTGGCGATGCATCACGTGGCTGTTTATCCTCCCACACGTTCAGAAACCACTCTAAAGATTGTGTTTTTGTTTTTTTGTTGTCTTTCTTTTTTTTTTTTTTCAATGTCAGTCGATGTCGGCTGCGATGGCGTCGCTCTGTGGTCGTCCTCCTCATCTTGCTGGTGGTCAGCATTACCGTCAAACCTTTCAGGTGACGTCACATCACTGTTATTAAACTTTCCTGCTCCATTATGGCGACGATTTTACAGTTTTTAATCAGTCAGTCAAAGTCATAGTTCATCTTGTTTTTTCACATTTTATTTACCTTAGATGTGTATATATGTATGTGTTTATTGCTGTTTTGTTGTTTATTTGTGCAGATTTTTTTGCTCATTTGATTGCTGTCTCCTACTCGAGCTTTATATACTGTTGTGATGAAACACTTCAACTCACACAACCAGGAAGTCACAGTCACGTACTCCTGATGGCCTAAAAAAATATTTGTCTTTCAGCAAAAAGAAAAATGTACTTGATAAACTTTTCTGTGAACATAGTGTTTACTATATGTGATTATGTACAGTATGTGTGTGTATGTTTGTGTGTAGTATATTGTATATTGATTAATTTATTTATACTTTTGCAGTGCCCATTTGAACCTTTTGGCCCTCAATGGGAAAGCTGCAGTGAATAACTTGTGGACAAATGACGACACCAAAGAGCCTCAGAACGACGGTCCAATTCAGGGGTTCCAGCAGCAAGACGGCTTATTGGAGGTCAAAAGTCCAAATGAGCGCGCTGGAAAGCTGTTCAATCAGAAGCTTCTGGGAGGAGGGGAAAAGAACCTCAGAAAATCCTGCCAACCAAAATCTCACCTTGTTTATCTGAAGACACACAAAACGGCGAGCAGCACTGTCCAAAACATCCTGTTCCGGTATGGTGACACCAGGGGGTTGACCTTCGCCTTTCCCCATGATGGACTCCTGCTGTGTTACCCAGAATATTTTAACACACATTGTGTCAAAAAGAACGGCCTGACTCATTTTGACATTCTATGCAACCACATGAGGTTCAGAAAGTCTGAGGTGAGCTTCTTCACCAAGTGATTCTCAATTAACTTTTGTTGTTTGTTTGAGTGTTTGACTGTGAATTACTAGTTCAGATTGTGTGTCAATGTAAACATCACTGTTGTACTCATCAGCAAAAGTCAGTAATTGATTAGTTAGTATTGATTTCCTTTTAAAATAGAGGCAGTTTTCATATGAATTTCATATGGATTCAAACAAGAACTTACCAGGAATGTTGTATTGCAGCCACGCCCCCTCACACCAGCCACATGTCCATGAAGTGGCATTTTAACTTTTCAACTGCACAGCTTAGTTATTGCTTCATATGTTTTCAGGGGGGAAAAAACATTTGGCTGAACTGTTTCGAGGATTGACGCCTCCCACCCTGCAGATAAAACTCATTTCGGCCGCTCGTATCCCCGATCTCATTCGTTTGGTCATGACCCAAAGTTCATAGGTGAGTGTGGGGATGTAGACCGGCAGGTATATAGAGAGCTTTGCTTTATAGCTCAGCTCTCTCTTCCCCACAACGGTCCAGTACAATGACTCCTTTACTGCCATAGATCTGAGGGTCACTCGGTCACACGAGTCTTTCTGCCATGACCAGGCCACAGTCCAGGAAGGGACAGAAGAAAAAAAAGCAAACTGCTTGAATATAAGGCAGGGACGTTTTCCCCCCACTGTACATGAAAAAATATATATGTGTGTGTGAATTTGCTTACTAAACACTATCATGAGCCAGTGTGGTAAAGTGTTTTGCCGAAGGTACAACCCTCAGTAAGACCCTGGAACAGTAGTATCATGTATTTGATATATGTATGACACATAATGTTTTGTTTTTTTTAATGCATTAATCTTTGTTACTTTATGTTTTGCTCAAGGTGGAGAAACTGATGCCCAAAGATTCCTTCTACTTTTCTATTCTGAGACATCCTGTGTCTATGATGGAGTCTACTTTTATGTTCTTCAGGACCATTACAACCTTCAGTAAGTTCAAATCCTTGGATGACTTCCTCGACAATGGCCAAGATGACAGATCACTGACGCACAACCATGTTCACAACACTCTTGCTTTTGACCTTGGCTATGACAACACTGCCACAGCTGACACCTCAGGCCTGGAGACAATAGTTAACAAAGTGATTGCTGGCATAGAAAAGGACTTCCACCTGATTCTGATCACTGAATACTTTGATGAGTCCATGATCTTGCTCAAGCACGCCCTCTGCTGGTCCCTGGATGATGTTGTTTCCTTTAAGATCAACAGTCGCGCTAACGAAACTCTTACTTCTGTTACAATGAAAACTGCTGAGAAAATCAAGAAATTTAATATTTTAGACTGGAGGATTTATCAACACTTTAACACCACCTTCTGGAACAAAGTGAGAAGTCTGGTTGGGGAAGAGGAGATGAAGCTTGAAGTTTCTCAACTGAAGGAGCTACAAGCCAAGTTATCAAACACCTGCTTGGAAGGTGGACAGGCTGTCAATGCAAAGGAGGTAAAAGAGAAGATGGCGGAGCCTCTCCATCGTGAAACAGTGGTCCTTCAAGGTTATAACCTCAATCCCAACTTAGACATTCAAACCAAAGAAACATGCCAAAGAATGATAACGTCAGAACCACAGTACAAAAGACTTTTGTATAAAAAGCAGTTTGTAGTGAAGTAAAAGCCTACAAGTTTTTCTTCACTTTGGAAGTGAAGAAAAAAAAATCAATAAACATGCAACAGCAAACAGATATTAACAATTTACCAGTGCTGTCAATTGATTATAAAAACCTATAATTAATTGCACAATTTTCTGTAATTAATTGTGATTGTTCAAACGTTTTCAACTTTAGACAAGCTAGTAATAAAAATCTTATGGAAAATGAAATGATGTAGACTCAACACATGTATAAGTACATTTTGTATACTTATATACAAGTACATTCAAATGCTTGCTTCTGGTTTTGGGTGAACACTGTTTCTCTCCAAGTTACTGCAAAAACAAAAATATCCACAAAGAGAGATGATATAACAAAACTCAGACTAAACGTTAGTGTGCAGGTCCAACACTTTGATATTCCGAGGAATAAAATTGTGAATTTATGACATGAACTAAGTTGCAATAATTTAATTAATACAATACTAATACAAAAAGAAACCACTCACACACACTCTCGACAGGGGGAACGAGAGAAACGCCACACGTGCGCGCGCACATACAAGAACATAGACACGAGACACAGAAGGAGAGAGAGAGAGAAAGAGAGAGAGAGAGAGAAGGAGGAGAAATTAATAATTCACCCACAAGTTTGTAGCATTTCCTCCAGCTTTAGCAGTTTGGTGGCTCCTGCTGTTCAGCTGCCAAACAACGACTTTCACTGTCTCAAACGACCTTAAGGCAACTTTTTAAAAGTGCAACTTTCTGTGTAATAATGTGTCTCCCATCATTACGAGGTATTGTGCTGCTCTGCAGCCGGGTGGCTCCGTGCTGCTGCACCTGTTGCTCACCTGACAAAAGGTTAGAGAGTTAAAATACCAACAAACAAACAAAATACAAACCCAAAGGAACCCGTAAGTAAACAAAACTATCATTCTTTTTAACAAGTGAAACGTTTTACATTGATCGCCACAATTAAGTGTTAATTTTGACAGCACTAGAAGTTACTCCTCATCATCCAGAGCAAATTAATCGAACTATTGCTGTGACTGTTGTGATTTCAGCCTGAACACCAATTATGTTTCTTGATTATGATTTCTTACCTCATAAGGAGCGGTTATGTTGGATTTTGGTGGTTTGGCTATCCATAATGATAATGAAAGATATTTATCAATTATTTGATCAATTTTATTATTCTATTAAGAATGGAATCTATTAAAAAAAAAAAAAAAAACTTTGCGGTGGGAACTAAGATCGTCTGAGTTCATTTGTGCCTAGACTTCTGTTAGAGTTATGACGTTTTCTTTGACCTCCGAACTGTGACGCTTCCCGCATGGACTTATTCAAACTGTTAAAATGGCGTCGGACTGTTTTGTTATTGAGCTGTAGATGGTGGACAAATACTGAAATGCATCATGGGTAGCGTAGTTTGTTCAGTCTGTGTGAAGGTCCGCCAATAGGAGATTACGTTGCTTACGCCTCTTTCTAGCGGTGGCCAATGGGAAGAGGGGATTTAGCGGAGCGCGTGTTTTATCTAGCGGAAGCTCTGGCTGGCTCGTTCTTCTTGTTTCCGCTCTTCGACTGACCTGACGCGCGTTTATCCTCAGCTGCTTTACTCCGCGGTTAACGGCTAAGTATAAGGCGATTCTCTGGAAGGCCAGTGTTTCTGTCTTTTGTAATAAATTACTGTGTTAATCCAATCTCAAGGTTTGTAGAACTATGACTTACTGTTCGCCGCTGCTTCCCTTCAGGAGGATTTCCGTCCTCTCCTCCGTGCGGTGAGATACAGAGACAAAGGACGGACACTTCCCATGTTTCTGCTGGTGTTTTGTGTTAGTGTTTCTTTTTATTCTGAACTTTTTCTTTCACTTTGTCCTGCCTTTTGGTCGACCACCTTTTTGCTTAGTTTGTTCAGAACCTTTTTTTTTTCTTCGAAATAAAGAGTTTTTGAACTTTCACCTTTGTGTCCAAGTCTGTATTTGGGTTCTGTAATTGAATTGTGACACTGGGAAACACGCCCACTGATGGACGGAACAAATGAACCTGGAGCTGAATCTGGAGTCTCGACAGGAAGATGTCTGTTCTGGACCAAGTCACCTCTGCAGCTTCGTGAGTCCATTTATTATCAGTCCATCAATATTTATCGAACGTTGCGTTCAATCATTGCCTTCTATGAAAAGTCTCTTGGACAGTAAATCAGTTAAAGGGTCATCAACTCTTCTTTATGTAGGAATTTGATGTCTGTTTAGAAATTAGACACAAGATCCATTTTCAGTCAGAACACTCCTGTTTGCTCAGCTTCAGAATCGTAACAAAATTAGCTATATATGTAATTTCATTCATTTGGAAACACCTTTCTCACTTTGTACAATTCAATTATTAAAAACAAAGAACAGTGGATGTAGTAGTGCAACTGTACACAACCCTAATGAAAAATTATACAAGATTAAAATGGTCTAATTTAAAAGTATGAAATGGAAAACCTTGGAGTGCTGAATCTACATTCACCCTTTTAAAATGATCTTTTTAAAAGTCTTTATCTAGTTGTAGTTATGTTAAAAAAAACAAAAAAAAACTGTGTGGCCCGTAACGGGGTTCGAACCCGCGACCTTGAACTTATTAGCACCACGCACTAACCAACTGAGCTAAAAAGTTTGTTTTTCAGGTGTGGAAAAACCTGTTTTTTTCGTTAAGTTTCGATTTCACCGTCAATGTTCTGTGCTGCCATCTAGTGGCGAAGAGTATTGTAGCATCACTGAGTTGGTCGCTGAAGGGCATGATGGGAGTTCAGGTTAGGTGTTGCCGGAAGTTATTGAGGGTTATTGTTGGGCTTGTGTGTGTTGATTTGTGCTTGTGTTGTGTTTTTGTTTCTCGGTTCAGATAGTTAATTATTTCTTCTTGTTTAGTTTGGTTTGTTGGATGTTGGTGTGCAAAACCATGAGTGAGAAATGTGTTGTGTGGAGTGTCATCCTGTTATAAGGTCCCATTTGGCTGTGTTCATGTCAAAATAAAAGCCAAAGCAGGTCGCTCTTACCGTTCCCCACAGTACTTATACACAATTACTCTGCACACTGCTATGACAGCGGTTGAGAGTAAATGTTGTTGTAGAAAAAATTGGATAGTTTACACGGCACACCTATATCTCGGTGTTCATTGGCACAGTGGTCGAAAAACATTGCTTTTATGCGTTTAATTCACTGTGATTGGTGTCACCAAATGTCACGTGTTGACTGACGCTGGATTTTTTTATGAAAAATTAATTTACAGAAGGTAGCGTTGCATCGTGGTAACCTTTATCTAGTCTTTATTTAATTTTAGTTAAGTTTTTTTTTTTTTAAATGTGTGGCCCGTAACCGGGATCATTGTTGGGCTTGTTGTGTGTGTTGATTTGTGCTAGTGTTGTGTTTTTGTTCCTCGGTTCAGATAGTTAATTATTTCGTCTTGTTTAGTTTGGTTTGTTGGATATTGGTGTGCAACCATGACTGAGAAATGTGTTGTGTGGAGTCTCGTCCTGTTATAAGGGTCTGGTTGGGTTTGTTCATGTCAAAATAAAAGCCAAAGCAATTCGCTCCTGCCGTTCGTCACACTATTTATTGACCTTATTCCGGAAGTTTGTGTGGGCGGCGCCATGCACGCCATACACTTCCGGTTTAGCTCCGGGCTACTTGGTTTGCGATACCAGTCTGTTTAATTGTTTGATTAAGATTAAAAGATTAAAGCACATTCACAAGTCAGCAAGATTACATCGCTGTGGTAAGACATCATGGAAGAGAAGTAGGCCAATGTAGGCTTTGTTTATTTGTTTATTTGTTTATTTGTACATTAAAATTCCTCCTGAGCTCCTCAGTGCATGTGTGGTCTCTTCCCATGTCGTTCTCTCCATGTTTCTGTGACACACAGTGAAAGACAAGTCATTAGCAGAGTCAGAAAAACAAAGTTTTACAAATGGAAATACAATATAACAGACTATTGGTGCAACAGAAAGTATAATAAGAGATAAAGTAGCTGTACTTTAGTTTTTACATTCATGCTTTACTGTTCTCAGTTTTAGAATAGACTAGACTACATTATCATCATCAAATGTCTGGGCCTAAGGTGATGGTAGTGAGCATTAATTAAAATCTAACCCTAACCCTGCTACTCCATTGGCCTTTTTGTATTAATCTGCTATTTCATATTGATTTTGTTGTGTCTGCTAATAGCAGATAGCTTTATGGTTATTTCTGTTCTTGCAGCAGCTAAATATTTCCCGACATGGACATGCTGCATATCTTTACAAAGCATTTTTTGGGTAGTTTTTAGTCGCTGGGTTTGTTTAATAGATGCCTTAATTTCCTAAGCAAGACACGGCTTAAGAATCGCTAGACCGGCTGGAAGCTAACTAGTTAGCAACGTTAGCCTGTCGTCTTGTAAACACTGCCAACTCCGCGCTGCGGCACTATAGTGACAGCATTTAGCACTGGACACACTCTGATTTAGACTGTAGTCTGTAATAAAGTCAGCTCTATATGGAATATTGTGTTTCCACACTGAAGAATCCTCCAGATTGTTGCTCTTTGCTCTCCTCAGTGAAGAGGAGCTCCATACTGAGCACACAGAAGGCAAACGGGCTCTAGAAACACCTCAAAGTCATTTTCAAACTATCAACACAAGCAATGCATCGTTTACTCGTTGGTGTACATGATCATAGCACATTTGACGCAAAATAACCTACCTTATGTGATATTTTAGACGCAAGTCTTCCCAGTAGTTCTCCATTGAAATGAATGCAATTTCGCTGGAACAGGAAGTGCGTTTCAAACGGAAGTGTGGGACAGAAGTAAAACTGGGCGGGGCGGAATAAGGTGGATATACAGCTTGATGTGTGTGTGTGTGTGTGTGTGTGTGTGTGTGTGTGTGTGTGTGTGTGTGTGTGTGTGTGTGTGTGTGTGTGTGTGTGTGTGTGTGTGTGTGTGTGCGTGTGTGTGTGTGTGTGTGTGTGTGGAGAGAGAAGGAGAGAGAGGGATAGGTGGAGGGAGGGAGTGTGTGTGACATGATGGAACTACAAAACAAGATGGCGGATCACAAGAAACTACATTCCAGATGGAGGTTATCAGAGAGCAGGAAGTCTGTCCTGGGTCTCCACCATGTGCTGGAGAACAATGGAACATGGAAGCTAGTCTTTAGCATCTGCTTCCTGTGTGTCTCTACTAAAGGACCATTTCTAGAATGAGTTTATGTGAATGCGATTTGTTTTGTAAAACGTCAGGAGTCGTCAGATGGTGTTCAGTTACTGTGTGATGTGGTCTTTGATGTGATATGTGTAGGATTGTGAGTTAACTAGTTAGTAAAGCAAAGATTAGCATGCAGACCCTGTATCAGTAGCAGAGCTAGCATTGGTTTACAGGTTGATAACTGCTCCTAATATCATTTTCAAAAGAACTCAATCACTGTAATAGAATCAACATGTTGGGATCTGCAGGACCACAGAAAGTTTGTTCATTTCTGGGGAGAGACAATATTCATTTGTCATGAGACGCAGTCATGACGTTAATTCTGACCCAGGAATGTGAT
This sequence comes from Blennius ocellaris, assembly GCF_963422515.1. Lineage (NCBI taxonomy): Eukaryota > Metazoa > Chordata > Actinopteri > Blenniiformes > Blenniidae > Blennius > Blennius ocellaris. The sequence goes on along the minus strand of NW_027661923.1, from coordinate 4,278 downwards.
GGCCTTTCACACCTAGAGTGGGGAAGGGGGGGACATTCTCCAGGACCTTCCTCCCCCCCTTTCTGCTCACAAGACTCTTCCCCCATGCAATCAGCCAGTCATTGATTGGTTGAAGCTCTCAGGCTTTGACACCTCTGAAGTCACACGTGGAAAAAAGGCTTTCAGCCAGCCTCCATTCTCTCTCTCTGGCAAGACTACTCTCCGAGTAGATGAGTTGCTAGAGGAGCAGCTCATCCAGTGTTAGCACACAGCTAACACCAGAGGCCTGAAAGCCGGGGCCTCCACTCGGCTCTCTTGCAAAGAAAACTCCAAGGAGGTGGGTTGCTGACGAGCTGCTCCCAGCAGCTCAACTCACCCAGCGTTAGCATACAGCTAACACCAGACGCTCTTGCAACCAGAGGCCTTCACTCCTCAACTCATCTGCTGACCCAACCACGAGGGTCAGACCTTCCCCTGATCCAGAGACCAGCACCCAGAGTCTGCTCTCCAGGGAAACCAACCAGTTCCTCCAGGACGGACCAGGGAAAAGACGCCTCACAGAACTTCTTTGTGTTTTTCCTAAACCAGCAGGAAAACCATCACAGACCTGAGCGACCAGCTCCTCAGTCTGGACAAAAGGAACAACCAGGAGCTGCAAAGAAGGACTCCTGAAACACCAACTTCATCTTCTTCTCCTCAGCCTGCAGAACCAGCAACCACAGTTAGCAGGAGGTGCTAACTACAGGAGAAGACACCAGCTTCCCTCCAGCAGGACAACAACTGAACTCCTTCAAGGAAGTGGTAACAACTGGGCTTTACCTGAGATTAGTTAAACCTGATGCTATGATAGAACTGTTTAACTTTATGAAGATGTGTTGATTATGTTACAGTGATTGAGTTCTATAGATAATGATATTAGGAGCAGTTATCAACTTGTAAACCAACGTTAGCTCTGCCACAGACACAGGTTCTGCATGCTAATCTTTGCTTTACTAACTAGTTAACTCACAATCCTACACATATCACATCAAAGACAACATCACACAGTAACTGAACACCATCTGATGACTCCTGATGTTTTACAAGACAAATCGCATTCACATAAACTCATACTAGAAATGGTCCTTTAGCAGAGACACACAGGAAGCAGATGCTAAAGACTAGCTTCCATGTTCCATTGTTCTCCAGCACATGGTGGAGACCCAGGACAGACTTCCTGCTCTCTGATAACCTCCATTTGGAATGTAGTTTCTTGTGATCCGCCATCTTGTTTTGTAGTTCCATCATGTCACACACACTCCCTCCACCTATCCCTCTCTCTCCTTCTCTCTCCACACACACACACACACACACACACACACACACACACACACAGCTGTATATAGGTAGTTAGAATCTGTGTTTTATTTGTTTTCATTGTAAAAAAATATAATTTTTGGAATCATACTTGCTGTTTTATTAATGAGCACAAAGGAGAATGAAATGTCGACCTCTTCTGTGTCAAGAACTCCAAAATCCTTCAATCTTTACTGTTAATTCTGGTAACTGTAATTAATTTAACTATTAATTAAAATTCCTGATTAACTGTTTAGTATATCTTATGAGACTGATAGAACTGAATTGTCTATCATTTCCTGTTACGACAGGTGGAGCTCCGAGGTTCTGATACAGATCAGATTACATTTCAACATTATTAATAACTATCTTTGATAATTATTAATCATTATCGATAGCCAACCAAAACATAAATAGTGATCCATATGACGTAGTAAATCCCTACATAATGGCCCCAACATAATGGTGCCACGTGTCCGGGCTACATAATGGTCCCAACAAACACATCTTCATAAAGTTAAACAGTTCTATCATAGCATCAGGTTTAACTAATCTCAGGTAAAGCCCAGTTGTTCCCACTTCCTTGAAGGAGTTCAGTTGTTGTCCTGCTGGAGGGAAGCTGGTGTCTTCTCCTGTAGTTAGCACCTCCTGCTAACTGTGGTTGCTGGTTCTGCAGGCTGAGGAGAAGAAGATGAAGTTGATGTTTCAGGAGTCCTTCTTTGCAGCTCCTGGTTGTTCCTTTTGTCCAGACTGAGGAGCTGGTCGCTCAGGTCTGTGATGGTTTTCCTGCTGGTTTAGGAAAAACACAAAGAAGTTCTGTGAGGTGTTGTTTCCCTGGTCCGTCCTGGAGGAACTGCTTGGTTTTCCTTGGTTGATGGGAGATCAGACTCTGGGTGCTGGTCTCTGGGTCCTGGGAAGGTCTGACCCTCGTGGTCGGGTCAGCAGAGGAGTTGAGGAGTGAAGGCCCCTGGTTGCAGGCCTCTGGTGTTAGCTGTATGCTAACGCTGGGTGAGCTGAGCTGCTGGGAAGCAGCTCTTCCTTGGTGTTCACAGGACAAAGCTCGCTGCCAGACTATTTTGCAAGACTGGTTTTTTTCAGGCTTTTGTTGCAAGTGTGTGGATTCGAAGGTGTCGAATCCTGAGAGCTTCAACCAATCAGTGACTGGCTGAGTGCATGGGGGAAGCGTCTTTTGAGCAGATGAGCAGAAAGCAGGGGGGATCCCATGGGTCTGTAGTGACAAAAGGTAGCCCCCCCCCCCCCCCCCCCCCATCCCCCCTACTGGCTGTGATGGTCAATCACAGTCCTGGGTCAGAATTCATATGTCATGACTATGTATCATGACATGAAAATTGACTTTCCTTAGAAATGAACAAACTTTCTGTGGTTTTGTGAGATCCCAACAGGTGTTTGTACAAGGCTAAAGTGCTGCGAGTGATCACATGGCTGTTTGTTAGTCAAGAAGGTACAAATCACTTAAAATGATTTAAAAGAACAGGAATTTTTACAAATCAAACAAGAGACAATAAGACCAGGGACACAAAGTAAATAGTAAAGTAGTCTCTCAAGCAAAAAAAAAAAAAAGACAAAAATCAGAATGTGCTCTATTTAAATAAAAAAACCAAACAAACCCCAAAACAATCCAAAAATCAAAACATGTTTATAGAAAGGATTACAAAGTAAAAGAGTCAAAAACATAAAACTGATGATAAAGAACAACATTTTCTTGAAGAAAACAAAACTTCAGAAACAGATGCAAGACAACCACATAAAAGAAAAAGTCTTTCATCCCCAAAGAAGCAAATAATGACAGAAAAGAGAAATGGAAACAAATTGACTCTAAAGTTTCAGAAATAGAAAAGACACAGCAGGAAATGGATGAATAAAGATGTTTGTTGTCAAGTAGCGAGTGACTTCATGAGAAAACGAAACGGAGACAAAGAAATGAGTGAAAAAACAGATCGAACCAAAACGAGACAAAGAAGACTCAGCACCTCCTGAAGAGGAAGACAGTCGTCCATCTTCATCCTCCACGTCTTCATTAGCAGCTGACTGAGAGCTGTCAGGAGACTCGGCCCTCCCCAGGGGTCAAAGGTTGTCAAGGTTTTAGGGAGAAAAAAACAATACATACTGTCTTTTTTTCTGTTATCGTTTTCCACGGCTGCTTTCTGCTCCTGCGGCCTGCAGGCAGTCACAGTTCACATTTATTCAGTTGAGTTGAAGTTGGTAGAGCTTTTGTAGAGTTGATGCTGACACAGTTCAAGCCTAGAATTATGGCTCTTTTCCACGAGCTCCTACTCAGCCTTACTCGGCCTTGGTCGCATTCCATTACAATATACTACGACCGCAGTGTGGGCGGAGCCATAAGAGTTTTCTCATCCTGCACAACTAATCACCCCCGATAGGATGCAGAGTGAACCAGCTTTGGATAGCAGCTCAAATAATACATTTAATGATATATATTTGTATCTATTTATTAATAATATTACAAAATGCAGATCGTTGAAATCGTGATTTACTGTCCAGTGTTTCGGTTTCACTGGTGCCCCTGTTGACTAGTGACTTCTGCCACCGTCCGTTAGCAGCAGCTGATAGTAAAATAAGACAAACAAACGCTACAATAATTGAAAGGAAATGCAGTTAAACGGCGTTCGCCAGGACAGCTACAGATTTCAGTCGGGTTTTTAACATCTGCTGTGGAAAGGAAATGCTGGAGGAAGCGGGTCACCAGTTAACAGGGAAGCCAGTTAATCCAAAACACTGTGGTTCAGAGACCTCTTGATACTTCGCAGCGAGTCGCTCCATCAACCTCCTGAATCCTATGGTTGCTACCAGATATAAAAACACCTGCACATCGTCGCTGATCCACGAGTTTATTTTTGAGCAGGAACCATAAAAGTACCTGGTAGTGGGACTAACACGGCGTGGAAAAGCATCGATAGCGGGTCGAGTGGAGTAGGACCGAGG
>NW_027661925.1:0-34000 GCF_963422515.1 Blennius ocellaris | reverse complement strand
GAAACGATCTGAACGACTGAAACGATCTGAACAAGAGAAGAGATCTGAACGACTGAAACGATCTGAACGACTGAAGCAAGCTGAACGATGGAAACGATCTGAACGACAAACGATCTGGATGACGGAAACGAGCTGAACGACGGAAACGAACTGATGAGGGAAACGATCTGAACGACTGAAACGATCTGAATGACTGAAACGATCTGAATGACTGAAAAGAGCTGAATGACTGAAACGATCTGAACGACTGAAACGATCTCAACGACGGAAACGATCTGAACGACGGAAACGATCTGAACGATGGAAACGAGCTGAACGACTGAAACGATCTGAACGACGTAAATGATCTGAACGACGTAAACGATCTGAACGACGGAAACGATCTGAACGGCGGAAACGAGCTGAACGACTGAAACGAGCTGAACGACTGAAACGAGATGAACGACGGAAACGAGATGAACGACTGAAACGATCTGAATGACGGAAACGAGCTGAACGACTGAAAAGATCTGAATGACGGAAACGAGCTGAACGACTGAAACGAGCTGAACGACTGAAACGAGCTGAACGACGGAAACGATCTGAACGACTGAAACGATCTGAACGACGGAAACGATCTCAATTACGGAAACGATCTGAACGACTGAAACGATCTGAACAACTGAAACGATCTGAATGACGGAAACGAGCTGAACGACTGAAACGATCTGAACGACTGAAACGAGATGAACGACGGAAACGATCTGAACGACGGAAACGATCTGAACGACGGAAACGAGATGAATGACGGAAAAGAGCTGAACGACTGAAACGATCTGAACGACGGAAACGATCTGAACGACTAAAACGATCTGAACGACGGAAACGATCTGAACGCCGGAAACGATCTGAATTACGGAAACGATCTGAACGACTGAAACGATCTGAATGACTGAAACGATCTGAACGACTGAAACGAGCTGAACGACAGAAACGATCTGAACGACTGAAACGATCTGAACGACGGAAACGATCTCAATTACGGAAACGATCTGAACGACTGAAACGATCTGAACAACTGAAACGATCTCAATTACGGAAACGATCTGAACGACTGAAACGATCTGAACAACTGAAACGATCTGAATGACGGAAACGAGCTGAACGACTTAAACGATCTGAACGACTGAAACGATCTGAACGACTGAAACGAGATGAACGACTTAAACGATCTGAACGACGGAAACGATCTGAACGACTGAAACGATCTGAACGACTGAAACGATCTGAACAAGAGAAGAGATCTGAACGACTGAAACGATCTGAACGACTGAAGCAAGCTGAACGATGGAAACGATCTGAACGACAAACGATCTGGATGACGGAAACGAGCTGAACGACGGAAACGAACTGATGAGGGAAACGATCTGAACGACTGAAACGATCTGAATGACTGAAAAGAGCTGAATGACTGAAACGATCTGAACGACTGAAACGATCTCAACGACGGAAACGATCTGAACGACGGAAACGATCTGAACGACGGAAACGAGCTGAACGACTGAAACGATCTGAACGACGTAAATGATCTGAACGACTGAAACGATCTGAACGACTGAAACGATCTGAACGACGGAAACGATCTGAACGGCGGAAAAGAGCTGATGAGGTAAACGATCTGAACGACTGAAACGATCTGAACGACTGAAACGATCTGAACGACGGAAACGATCTGAACGACGGAAACGATCTGAACGACGTAAAACGATCTCATCGACGTAAACGAATTGAACGACGTAAACGATCTGAACGACGGAAACGAGCTGAACGACGGAAACGAGCTGAACGACTGAAACGATCTGAACGACTGAAACGAGATGAACGACGGAAACGATCTGAACGACGGAAACGATCTGAACGACGGAAACGAGATGAATGACGGAAAAGAGCTGAACGACTGAAACGATCTGAACGACGGAAACGATCTGAATGACTGAAACGATCTGAACGACTGAAACGAGCTGAACGACGGAAACGATCTGAACGACTGAAACGATCTGAACGACGGAAACGATCTCAATTACGGAAACGATCTGAACGACTGAAACGATCTGAACAACTGAAACGATCTCAATTACGGAAACGATCTGAACGACTGAAACGATCTGAACAACTGAAACGATCTGAATGACGGAAACGAGCTGAACGACTTAAACGATCTGAATGACTGAAACGATCTGAACGACTGAAACGAGATGAACGACGGAAACGATCTGAACGACTGAAAAGAGCTGAACGACGGAAACGATCTGAATGACTGAAACGATCTGAACGACTGAAACGATCTGAACAAGAGAAGAGATCTGAACGACTGAAACGATCTGAACGACTGAAGCAAGCTGAACGATGGAAACGATCTGAACGACAAACGATCTGGATGACGGAAACGAGCTGAACGACGGAAACGAACTGATGAGGGAAACGATCTGAACGACTGAAACGATCTGAATGACTGAAACGATCTGAACGATTGAAACGATCTCAACGACGGAAACGATCTGAACGACGGAAACGATCTGAACGATGGAAACGAGCTGAACGACTGAAACGATCTGAACGACGTAAACGATCTGAACGACGTAAACGATCTGAACGACCGAAACGATCTGAACGACTGAAACGATCTGAACGACGGAAACGATCTGAACGGCGGAAAAGAGCTGATGAGGTAAACGATCTGAACGACTGAAACGATCTGAACGACTGAAACGATCTGAACGACGGAAACGATCTGAACGACGGAAACGATCTGAACGACGTAAAACGATCTCATCGACGTAAACGAATTGAACGACGTAAACGATCTGAACGACGGAAACGATCTGAACGACTGAAACGAGATGAACGACGGAAACGATCTGAACGACGGAAACGATCTGAACGACTGAAACGATCTGAACGACGGAAAAGAGCTGAACGACGGAAACGATCTGAACGACGGAAAAGAGCTGAACGACGGAAACGATCTGAACGACTTAAACGATCCGAACGACTGAAACGATCTGAACGACTTAAACGATCCGAACGACTGAAACGATCTGAACGACTGAAACGAGATGAACGATTTGAACGACTGAAACGATCTGAACGACTTAAACGATCCGAACGACTGAAACGATCTGAACGACTGAAACGAGATGAACGATCTGAACGACTGAAACGATCTGAACGACGGAAACGATCTGAACGACGGAAACGATCTGAATGACTGAAAAGAGCTGAATGACTGAAACGATCTGAACGACTGAAACGATCTCAACGACGGAAACGATCTGAACGACGGAAACGATCTCATCGACGTGAACGAATTGAACGACGGAAACGATCTGAACGACGTAAACGATCTGAACGACGTAAACGATCTGAACGACTGAAACGATCTGAACGACTGAAACGATCTGAACGACTGAAACGATCTGAACGACGGAAACGAGCTGAACGACGGAAACGATCTGAACGACGTAAAACGAATTGAACGACGTAAACGATCTGAACGACGGAAACGATCTGAACGACGGAAACGATCTGAACGACGGAAACGAGCTGAACGACGGAAGCGATCTGAACGACTGAAACGATCTGAACGACTGAAACGATCTGAACGACGGAAGCGAACTGAACGACTGAAACGATCTGAACGACTGAAACGATCTGAACGACGGAAACGATCTGAACGACTGAAACGATCTGAACGACGGAAACGATCTGAACGACTGAAACGATCTGAACGACGGAAACGATCTCAATTACGGAAACGATCTGAACGACTGAAACGATCTGAACAACTGAAACGATCTGAACGACTGAAACGAGATGAACGACGGAAACGATCTGAACGACGGAAACGATCTGAATGACTGAAACGATCTGAACGACTGAAACGATCTGAACAAGAAGAAGAGATCTGAACGACGGAAACGAGCTGAACGACGGAAACGAACTGATGAGGGAAACGATCTGAACGACTGAAACGATCTGAATGACTGAAACGATCTGAACGACTGAAAAGAGCTGAATGACTGAAACGATCTGAACGACTGAAACGATCTCAATGACGGAAACGATCTGAACGACGGAAACGATCTCATCGACGTGAACGAATTGAACGACGGAAACGATCTGAACGATGGAAACGATCTGAACGACGTAAACGATCTGAACGACCGAAACGATCTGAACGACGGAAACGATCTGAACGGCGGAAACGAGCTGAACGACTGAAACGAGCTGAACGACTGAAACGAGATGAACGACGGAAACGAGATGAACGACTGAAACGATCTGAATGACGGAAACGAGCTGAACGACTGAAAAGATCTGAATGACGGAAAAGAGCTGAACGACTGAAACGAGCTGAACGACTGAAACGAGCTGAACGACGGAAACGATCTGAACGACTGAAACGATCTGAACGACGGAAACGATCTGAACGACTGAAACGATCTGAACGACTGAAACGATCTGAATGACGGAAACGAGCTGAACGACTGAAACGATCTGAATGACGGAAACGAGCTGAACGACTTAAACGATCTGAACGACTGAAACGATCTGAACGACTGAAACGAGATGAACGACGGAAACGATCTGAACGACGGAAACGATCTGAACGACGGAAACGAGATGAATGACGGAAAAGAGCTGAACGACGGAAACGATCTGAACGACGGAAAAGAGCTGAACGACGGAAACGATCTTAACGACTGAAACGATCTGAACAAGAGAAGATATCTGAACGACTGAAACGATCTGAACGACTGAAACGATCTGAACGCCGGAAAAGAGCTGAACGACTGAAACGATCTGAACGACTGAAACGATCTGAACGACGGAAACGAGCTGAACGACGGAAACGATCTGAACGACTGAAACGATCTGAACGACGGAAACGATCTGAACGACGGAAACGAGATGAACGACGGAAACGATCTGAACGACGGAAACGATCTGAACGACGGAAACGAGCTGAACGACGGAAACGATCTCATCGACGTAAACGAATTGAACGACGTAAACGATCTGAACGACGTAAACGATCTGAACGACGGAAACGATCTGAACGACTGAAACGATCTGAACGACTGAAACGATCTGAACGACTGAAACGATCTGAACGACGGAAACGATCTGAACGACTGAAACGATCTGAACGACGGAAACGATCTGAACGCCGGAAAAGAGCTGAACGACTGAAACGATCTGAACGACTGAAACGATCTGAACGACGGAAACGAGCTGAACGACGGAAACGATCTGAACGACTGAAACGATCTGAACGACTGAAACGATCTGAACGACGGAAACGAGCTGAACGACGGAAACGATCTGAACGACTGAAACGATCTGAACGATGGAAACGATCTGGATGACGGAAACGAACTGATGAGGGAAACGATCTGAACGACTGAAACGATCTGAATGACTGAAAAGAGCTGAATGACTGAAACGATCTGAACGACTGAAACGATCTCAACGACGGAAACGATCTGAACGACGGAAACGATCTCATCGACGTGAACGAATTGAACGACGGAAACGATCTGAACGATGGAAACGAGCTGAACGACTGAAACGATCTGAACGACGTAAACGATCTGAACGACGTAAACGATCTGAACGACGGAAACGATCTCAATTACGGAAACGATCTGAACGACTGAAACGATCTGAACGACTGAAACGATCTGAACAACTGAAACGATCTCAATTACGGAAACGATCTGAACGACTTAAACGAGATGAACGACGGAAACGATCTGAACGACGGAAACGATCTGAACGACGGAAACGAGATGAATGACGGAAAAGAGCTGAACGACTGAAACGATCTGAATGACGGAAACGATCTGAACGACTAAAACGATCTGAACGACGGAAACGATCTGAACGCCGGAAACGATCTGAATTACGGAAACGATCTGAACGACTGAAACGATCTGAATGACTGAAACGATCTGAACGACTGAAACGAGCTGAACGACGGAAACGATCTGAACGACTGAAACGATCTGAACGACGGAAACGATCTCAATTACGGAAACGATCTGAACGACTGAAACGATCTGAACGACTGAAACGATCTGAACGACTGAAACGATCTGAACGACTGAAACGATCTGAACGACGGAAACGATCTGAACGACGGAAACGATCTGAACGACTGAAGCAAGCTGAACGATGGAAACGATCTGAACGACAAACGATCTGGATGACGGAAACGAGCTGAACGACGGAAGCGAACTGAACGACTGAAACGATCTGAACGACGGAAACGACCTGAACCACGGAAACGATCTGAACGACTGAAACGAGCTGAATTACGGAAACGATCTGAACGACTGAAACGATCTGAACGACGGAAACGAGCTGAACGACGGAAACGATCTGAACGACGGAAACGAGCTGAACGACTGAAACGATCTGAACGACGGAAAAGAGCTGAACCACTGAAACGATCTGAACAAGAGAAGAGATCTGAACGATGGAAACGATCTGAACGACAAACGATCTGGATGACGGAAACGATCTTAACGACGGAAACGATCTGAACGACGGAAACGATCTGAACGACGGAAACGATCTGAACGACTGAAACGATCTGAACGACGGAAACGATCTGAACGACTGAAACGATCTGAACGACGGAAACGATCTGAACGACGGAAAAGAGCTGATGAGGGAAACGATCTGAACGACTGAAACGATCTGAACGACGGAAACGATCTGAACGACGGAAACGAACTGAACGACTGAAACGATCTGAACGACGGAAACGAGCTGAACGACGGAAACGAACTGAACGACTGAAACGATCTGAACGACGGAAACGAACTGAACGACTGAAACGAGCTGAACGACGGAAACGAGATGAACGACGGAAACGATCTGAACGACGGAAACGATCTGAACGACGGAAACGATCTGAACGACTGAAACGATCTGAACGACGGAAACGATCTGAACGACTGAAACGATCTGAACGACTGAAACGATCTGAACGACGGAAAAGAGCTGAACGACTGAAACGATCTGAACGACTGAAACGAGATGAACGATCTGAACGACTGAAACGATCTGAACGACGGAAACGATCTGAACGACGGAAACGAGATGAACGACGGAAACGATCTGAACGACGGAAACGATCTGAACGACGGAAACGAGCTGAACGACTGAAACGATCTGAAAGACTGAAGCGAGCTGAACGATGGAAAAGAGCTGAACGACGGAAACGAACTGATGAGGGAAACGATCCGAACGACTGAAACGATCTGAACGACTGAAACGAGATGAACGATCTGAACGACTGAAACGAGATGAACGATCTGAACGACGGAAACGATCTGAATGACGGAAACGATCTGAATGACGGAAACGATCTGAACAACGGAAACGAACTGAAGAGGGAAACGATCTGAACGACTGAAACGATCTGAACGACTGAAATGATCTGAACGACTGAAACGAACTGAACGACTTAAACGATCTGAACGACTGAAACGATCTGAATGACTGAAACGAGATGAACGATCTGAACGACGGAAACGATCTGAACGACGGAAACGAGATGAACGACGGAAACGAGCTGAACGACGGAAACGATCTGAACGACAGAAACGAGCTGAACGATGGAAACGAACTGAACGACGGAAACGATCTGAACGATGGAAACGAGCTGAACGACTGAAACGAACTGATGAGGGAAACGATCTGAACGACTGAAACGATCTGAACGACTGAAACGAACTGATGAGGGAAACGATCTGAACGACTGAAACGATCTGAACGACTGAAACGAGCTGAATGACGGAAACGAGCTGAACGACTGAAACGATCTAAACGACGGAAACGAGCTGAACGACGGAAACGAGCTGAACGACTGAAACGATCTGAACGACTGAAACGAGATGAACGATCTGAACGACTGAAACGATCTGAACGACGGAAACGATCTGAACGACGGAAACGAGCTGAACGACGGAAACGAGCTGAACGACTGAAACGAACTGAACGACTGAAACGATCTGAACGACTGAAACGATCTGAACGACGGAAAAGAGCTGAACGACTGAAACGATCTGAACGACTGAAACGAGATGAACGATCTGAAAGACTGAAACAATCTGAACGACGGAAACGATCTGAACGACGGAAACGAGATGAACGACGGAAACGAGCTGAACGACGGAAACGATCTGAATGACGGAAAAGAGCTGAACGACGGAAACGATCTGAATGACGGAAAAGAGCTGAACGACGTAGACGATCTGAACGATGGAAACGAGCTGAACGACTGAAACGAACTGATGAGGGAAACGATCTGAACGACTGAAACGATCTGAACGACTGAAACGAACTGATGAGGGAAACGATCTGAACGACTGAAACGATCTGAACGACTGAAACGAGCTGAATGACGGAAACGAGCTGAACGACTGAAACGATCTAAACGACGGAAACGAGCTGAACGACGGAAACGAGCTGAACGACTGAAACGATCTGAACGACTGAAACGAGATGAACGATCTGAACGACTGAAACGATATGAACGACGGAAACGATCTGAACGACGGAAACGAGCTGAACGACGGAAACGAGCTGAACGACTGAAACGAACTGAACGACTGAAACGATCTGAACGACTGAAACGATCTGAACGACGGAAAAGAGCTGAACGACTGAAACGATCTGAACGACTGAAACGATCTGAAAGACTGAAACAATCTGAACGACGGAAACGATCTGAACGACGGAAACGAGATGAACGACGGAAACGAGCTGAACGACGGAAACGATCTGAACGACAGAAACGATCTGAACGACGGAAACGAGATGAACGACGGAAACGAGCTGAACGATGGAAACGAACTGAACGACGGAAACGATCTGAACGATGGAAACGAGCTGAACGACTGAAACGATCTGAACGACTGAAACGAGATGAACGATCTGAACGACTGAAGCGATCTGAACGACGGAAACGATCTGAACGACTGAAACGAGCTGAATGACGGAAACGAGCTGAACGACTGAAACGATCTGAACGACGGAAACGAGATGAACGATCTGAACGACTGAAACGATCTGAACGACGGAAACGAGATGAACGACGGAAACGATCTGAACGATGGAAACGATCTGAACGACGGAAACGATCTGAACGATGGAAACGATCTGAACGACGGAAACGATCTGGACGACGGAAACGATCTGAACGACGGAAACAAACTGAACGACGGAAACGATCTGAACGATGGAAACGATCTGAACGATGGAAACGAGCTGAACGACGGAAACGATCTGAATGACGGAAAAGAGCTGAACGACGTAAACGATCTGAACGATGGAAACGAGCTGAACGACTGAAACGAACTGATGAGGGAAACGATCTGAACGACTGAAACGATCTGAACGACTGAAACGAACTGATGAGGGAAACGATCTGAACGACTGAAACGATCTGAACGACTGAAACGAGCTGAATGACGGAAACGAGCTGAACGACTGAAACGAACTTAACGACTGAAACGATCTGAACGACTGAAACGATCTGAACGACGGAAAAGAGCTGATGAGGGAAACGATCTGAACGACTGAAACGATCTGAACGACGGAAACGAGCTGAACGACGGAAACGAGCTGAACGACTGAAACGAACTGAACGACTGAAACGATCTGAACGACTGAAACGATCTGAACGACGGAAAAGAGCTGAACGACTGAAACGATCTGAACGACTGAAACGAGATGAACGATCTGAAAGACTGAAACAATCTGAACGACGGAAACGATCTGAACGACGGAAACGAGATGAACGACGGAAACGAGCTGAACGACGGAAACGAGATGAACGACGGAAACGAGCTGAACGACGGAAACGAGATGAACGACGGAAACGAGCTGAACGATGGAAACGAACTGAACGACGGAAACGATCTGAACGATGGAAACGAGCTGAACGACTGAAACGATCTGAACGACTGAAACGATCTGAACGACTGAAACGAGATGAACGATCTGAACGACTGAAACGATCTGAACGACGGAAACGATCTGAACGACTGAAACGAGCTGAATGACGGAAACGAGCTGAACGACTGAAACGATCTAAACGACGGAAACGAGCTGAACCACAGAAACGATCTGAACGACGGAAACGAGATGAACGATCTGAACGACTGAAACGATCTGAACGACGGAAACGAGATGAACGACGGAAACGATCTGAACGACGGAAACGATCTGAACGACTGAAACGAGCTGAATGACGGAAACGAGCTGAACGACTGAAACGATCTAAACGACGGAAACGAGCTGAACCACAGAAACGATCTGAACGACGGAAACGAGCTGAACGACGGAAACGAGCTGAACGACTGAAACGATCTGAACGACTGAAACGAGATGAACGATCTGAACGACTGAAACGATCTGATGAGGGAAACGATCTGAACGACTAGAACGATCCGAACGACTGAAACGATCTGAACGACTGAAACGAGATGAACGATCTGAACGACTGAAACGATCTGAACGACGGAAACGATCTGAATGACGGAAACGATCTGAATGACGGAAACGATCTGAACGACTGAAACGATCTGAACGACTGAAACGATCTGAACGACGGAAACGATCTGAACGACTGAAACGATCTGAACGACGGAAACGATCTGAACGACGGAAAAGAGCTGATGAGGGAAACGATCTGAACGACTGAAACGATCTGAACGACGGAAACGATCTGAACGACGGAAACGAACTGAACGACTGAAACGATCTGAACGACGGAAACGAGCTGAACGACGGAAACGAACTGAACGACTGAAACGATCTGAACGACGGAAACGATCTGAACGACTGAAACGATCTGAACGACTGAAACGAGATGAACGATCTGAACGACTGAAACGATCTGAACGACTGAAACGATCTAAACGACAGAAACGATCTGAACGACGGAAACGATCTGAACGATGGAAACGAGCTGAACGACTGAAACGATCTGAACGACAGAAACGATCTGATGAGGTAAACGATCTGAACGACTGAAACGATCTGAATGACTGAAACGAGATGAACGATCTGAAAGACTGAAACAATCTGAACGACGGAAACGATCTGAACGACGGAAACGAGATGAACGACGGAAACGAGCTGAACGACGGAAACGATCTGAACGACTGAAACGATCTAAACGACAGAAACGATCTGAACGACGGAAACGATCTGAACGATGGAAACGAGCTGAACGACTGAAACGATCTGAACGACAGAAACGATCTGATGAGGTAAACGATCTGAACGACTGAAATGATCTGAATGACTGAAACGAGATGAACGATCTGAAAGACTGAAACAATCTGAAAGACGGAAACGATCTGAACGACGGAAACGAGATGAACGACGGAAACGAGCTGAACGACGGAAACGATCTGAACGACAGAAACGAGCTGAACGATGGAAACGAACTGAACGACGGAAACGATCTGAACGATGGAAACGATCTGAACGATGGAAACGAGCTGAACGACGGAAACCATCTGAATGACGGAAAAGAGCTGAACGACGTAAACGATCTGAACGATGGAAACGAGCTGAACGACTGAAACGAACTGATGAGGGAAACGATCTGAACGACTGAAACGATCTGAACGACTGAAACGAACTGATGAGGGAAACGATCTGAACGACTGAAACGATCTGAACGACTGAAACGAGCTGAATGACGGAAACGAGCTGAACGACTGAAACGATCTAAACGACGGAAACGAGCTGAACGACGGAAACGAGCTGAACGACTGAAACGATCTGAACGACTGAAACGAGATGAACGATCTGAACGACGGAAACGATCTGAACGACGGAAACGAGCTGAACGACGGAAACGAGCTGAACGACTGAAACGAACTGAACGACTGAAACGATCTGAACGACTGAAACGATCTGAACGACGGAAAAGAGCTGAACGACTGAAACGATCTGAACAACAGAAGAGATCTGAACGACTGAAACGATCTGAACGACTGAAGCGAGCTGAACGAATGAAACGATCTGGATGACGGAAATGAGCTGAACGACGGAAACGATCTGAACGACGCAAACGAACTGATGAGGGAAACGATCTGAACGACTGAAACGATCTGAACGACTGAAACGAGATGAACGATCTGAACGACTGAAACGATCTGAACGACTGAAACGATCTGAACGACGGAAACGATCTGAATGACGGAAACGATCTGAATGACGGAAACGATCTGAACAACGGAAACGAACTGATGAGGGAAACGATCTGAACGACTGAAACGATCTGAACGACTGAAACGATCTGAACGATGGAAACGAACTGAACGACGGAAACGATCTGAACGATGGAAACGAGCTGAACGACTGAAACGATCTGAACGACTGAAACGAGATGAACGATCTGAAAGACTGAAACAATCTGAACGACGGAAACGATCTGAACGACGGAAACGAGATGAACGACGGAAACGAGCTGAACGACGGAAACGATCTGAACGACAGCAACGATCTGAACGACGGAAACGAGATGAACGACGGAAACGAGCTGAACGATGGAAACGAACTGAACGACGGAAACGATCTGAACGATGGAAACGAGCTGAACGACTGAAACGATCTGAACGACTGAAACGATCTGAACGACGGAAACGATCTGAACGACGGAAACGATCTGAACGACTGAAACGATCTGAACGACGGAAACGATCTGAACGACGGAAACGAGCTGAACGACTGAAACGATCTGAACGACGGAAACGATCTGAACGACTGAAACGAGCTGAATGACGGAAACGAGCTGAACGACTGAAACGATCTAAACGACGGAAACGAGCTGAACCACAGAAACGATCTGAACGACGGAAACGAGATGAACGATCTGAACGACTGAAACGATCTGAACGACGGAAACGATCTGAACGATGGAAACGATCTGAACGACGGAAACGATCTGAACGATGGAAACGAGCTGAACGACGTAAACGAACTGAACGACTGAAACGAACTGATGAGGGAAACGATCTGAACGACTGAAACGATCTGAACGACTGAAACGAACTGATGAGGGAAACGATCTGAACGACTGAAACGATCTGAACGACTGAAACGAGCTGAATGACGGAAACGAGCTGAACGACTGAAACGATCTAAACGACGGAAACGAGCTGAACCACAGAAACGATCTGAACGACGGAAACGAGCTGAACGACGGAAACGAGCTGAACGACTGAAACGATCTGAACGACTGAAACGAGATGAACGATCTGAACGACTGAAACGATCTGATGAGGGAAACGATCTGAACGACTAGAACGATCCGAACGACTGAAACGATCTGAACGACTGAAACGAGATGAACGATCTGAACGACTGAAACGATCTGAACGACGGAAACGATCTGAATGACGGAAACGATCTGAACGACTGAAACGATCTGAACGACGGAAACGATCTGAACGACTGAAACGATCTGAACGACGGAAACGATCTGAACGCCGGAAAAGAGCTGAACGACTGAAACGATCTGAACGACTGAAACGATCTGAACGACGGAAACGAGCTGAACGACGGAAACGATCTGAACGACTGAAACGATCTGAACGACTGAAACGATCTGAACGACGGAAACGAGCTGAACGACGGAAACGATCTGAACGACTGAAACGATCTGAACAACTGAAACGATCTGAATGACGGAAACGAGCTGAACGACTTAAACGATCTGAACGACTGAAACGATCTGAACGACTGAAACGAGATGAACGACGGAAACGATCTGAACGACGGAAACGATCTGAATGACTGAAACGATCTGAACGACTGAAACGATCTGAACAAGAGAAGAGATCTGAACGACTGAAACGATCTGAACGACTGAAGCAAGCTGAACGATGGAAACGATCTGGATGACGGAAACGAACTGATGAGGGAAACGATCTGAACGACTGAAACGATCTGAATGACTGAAAAGAGCTGAATGACTGAAACGATCTGAACGACTGAAACGATCTCAACGACGGAAACGATCTGAACGACGGAAACGATCTCATCGACGTGAACGAATTGAACGACGGAAACGATCTGAACGATGGAAACGAGCTGAACGACTGAAACGATCTGAACGACGTAAACGATCTGAACGACGTAAACGATCTGAACGACGGAAACGATCTCAATTACGGAAACGATCTGAACGACTGAAACGATCTGAACGACTGAAACGATCTGAACAACTGAAACGATCTCAATTACGGAAACGATCTGAACGACTTAAACGAGATGAACGACGGAAACGATCTGAACGACGGAAACGATCTGAACGACGGAAACGAGATGAATGACGGAAAAGAGCTGAACGACTGAAACGATCTGAATGACGGAAACGATCTGAACGACTAAAACGATCTGAACGACGGAAACGATCTGAACGCCGGAAACGATCTGAATTACGGAAACGATCTGAACGACTGAAACGATCTGAATGACTGAAACGATCTGAACGACTGAAACGATCTGAACGCCGGAAACGATCTGAATTACGGAAACGATCTGAACGACTGAAACGATCTGAATGACTGAAACGATCTGAACGACTGAAACGAGCTGAACGACGGAAACGATCTGAACGACTGAAACGATCTGAACGACGGAAACGATCTCAATTACGGAAACGATCTGAACGACTGAAACGATCTGAACGACTGAAACGATCTGAACGACTGAAACGATCTGAACGACGGAAACGATCTGAACGACGGAAACGATCTGAACGACTGAAGCAAGCTGAACGATGGAAACGATCTGAACGACAAACGATCTGGATGACGGAAACGAGCTGAACGACGGAAGCGAACTGAACGACTGAAACGATCTGAACGACGGAAACGACCTGAACCACGGAAACGATCTGAACGACTGAAACGAGCTGAATTACGGAAACGATCTGAACGACTGAAACGATCTGAACGACGGAAACGAGCTGAACGACGGAAACGATCTGAACGACGGAAACGAGCTGAACGACTGAAACGATCTGAACGACGGAAACGATCTGAACGACGGAAAAGAGCTGATGAGGGAAACGATCTGAACGACTGAAACGATCTGAACGACGGAAACGATCTGAACGACGGAAACGAACTGAACGACTGAAACGATCTGAACGACGGAAACGAGCTGAACGACGGAAACGAACTGAACGACTGAAACGATCTGAACGACGGAAACGAACTGAACGACTGAAACGAGCTGAACGACGGAAACGAGATGAACGACGGAAACGATCTGAACGACGGAAACGATCTGAACGACGGAAACGATCTGAACGACTGAAACGATCTGAACGACGGAAACGATCTGAACGACTGAAACGATCTGAACGACTGAAACGATCTGAACGACGGAAAAGAGCTGAACGACTGAAACGATCTGAACGACAGAAGAGATCTGAACGACTGAAACGATCTGAACGACTGAAGCGAGCTGAACGAATGAAACGATCTGGATGACGGAAATGAGCTGAACGACTGAAACGATCTGAACGACTGAAACGAGATGAACGATCTGAACGACTGAAACGATCTGAACGACGGAAACGATCTGAACGACGGAAACGAGATGAACGACGGAAACGATCTGAACGACGGAAACGATCTGAACGACGGAAACGAGCTGAACGACTGAAACGATCTGAAAGACTGAAGCGAGCTGAACGATGGAAAAGAGCTGAACGACGGAAACGATCTGAACAACGGAAACGAACTGATGAGGGAAACGATCCGAACGACTGAAACGATCTGAACGACTGAAACGAGATGAACGATCTGAACGACTGAAACGAGATGAACGATCTGAACGACGGAAACGATCTGAATGACGGAAACGATCTGAATGACGGAAACGATCTGAACAACGGAAACGAACTGAAGAGGGAAACGATCTGAACGACTGAAACGATCTGAACGACTGAAATGATCTGAACGACTGAAACGAACTGAACGACTTAAACGATCTGAACGACTGAAACGATCTGAATGACTGAAACGAGATGAACGATCTGAACGACGGAAACGATCTGAACGACGGAAACGAGATGAACGACGGAAACGAGCTGAACGACGGAAACGATCTGAACGACAGAAACGAGCTGAACGATGGAAACGAACTGAACGACGGAAACGATCTGAACGATGGAAACGAGCTGAACGACTGAAACGAACTGATGAGGGAAACGATCTGAACGACTGAAACGATCTGAACGACTGAAACGAGCTGAATGACGGAAACGAGCTGAACGACTGAAACGATCTAAACGACGGAAACGAGCTGAACGACGGAAACGAGCTGAACGACTGAAACGATCTGAACGACTGAAACGAGATGAACGATCTGAACGACTGAAACGATCTGAACGACGGAAACGATCTGAACGACGGAAACGAGCTGAACGACGGAAACGAGCTGAACGACTGAAACGAACTGAACGACTGAAACGATCTGAACGACTGAAACGATCTGAACGACGGAAAAGAGCTGAACGACTGAAACGATCTGAACGACTGAAACGAGATGAACGATCTGAAAGACTGAAACAATCTGAACGACGGAAACGATCTGAACGACGGAAACGAGATGAACGACGGAAACGAGCTGAACGACGGAAACGATCTGAATGACGGAAAAGAGCTGAACGACGGAAACGATCTGAATGACGGAAAAGAGCTGAACGACGTAAACGATCTGAACGATGGAAACGAGCTGAACGACTGAAACGAACTGATGAGGGAAACGATCTGAACGACTGAAACGATCTGAACGACTGAAACGAACTGATGAGGGAAACGATCTGAACGACTGAAACGATCTGAACGACTGAAACGAGCTGAATGACGGAAACGAGCTGAACGACTGAAACGATCTAAACGACGGAAACGAGCTGAACGACGGAAACGAGCTGAACGACTGAAACGATCTGAACGACTGAAACGAGATGAACGATCTGAACGACTGAAACGATATGAACGACGGAAACGATCTGAACGACGGAAACGAGCTGAACGACGGAAACGAGCTGAACGACTGAAACGAACTGAACGACTGAAACGATCTGAACGACTGAAACGATCTGAACGACGGAAAAGAGCTGAACGACTGAAACGATCTGAACGACTGAAACGAGATGAACGATCTGAAAGACTGAAACAATCTGAACGACGGAAACGATCTGAACGACGGAAACGAGATGAACGACGGAAACGAGCTGAACGACGGAAACGATCTGAACGACAGAAACGATCTGAACGACGGAAACGAGATGAACGACGGAAACGAGCTGAACGATGGAAACGAACTGAACGACGGAAACGATCTGAACGATGGAAACGAGCTGAACGACTGAAACGATCTGAACGACTGAAACGAGATGAACGATCTGAACGACTGAAGCGATCTGAACGACGGAAACGATCTGAACGACTGAAACGAGCTGAATGACGGAAACGAGCTGAACGACTGAAACGATCTAAACGACGGAAACGAGCTGAACCACAGAAACGATCTGAACGACGGAAACGAGATGAACGATCTGAACGACTGAAACGATCTGAACGACGGAAACAAGATGAACGACGGAAACGATCTGAACGACTGAAACGATCTAAACGACGGAAACGAGCTGAACCACAGAAACGATCTGAACGACGGAAACGAGATGAACGATCTGAACGACTGAAACGATCTGAACGACGGAAACGAGATGAACGACGGAAACGATCTGAACGATGGAAACGATCTGAACGACGGAAACGATCTGAACGATGGAAACGATCTGAACGACGGAAACGATCTGGACGACGGAAACGATCTGAACGACGGAAACAAACTGAACGACGGAAACGATCTGAACGATGGAAACGATCTGAACGATGGAAACGAGCTGAACGACGGAAACGATCTGAATGACGGAAAAGAGCTGAACGACGTAAACGATCTGAACGATGGAAACGAGCTGAACGACTGAAACGAACTGATGAGGGAAACGATCTGAACGACTGAAACGATCTGAACGACTGAAACGAACTGATGAGGGAAACGATCTGAACGACTGAAACGATCTGAACGACTGAAACGAGCTGAACGACGGAAACGAGCTGAACGACTGAAACGATCTAAACGACGGAAACGATCTGAACGATGGAAACGATCTAAACGACGGAAACGAGCTGAACGACGGAAACGAGCTGAACGACTGAAACGATCTGAACGACTGAAACGAGATGAACGATCTGAACGACTGAAACGATCTGAACGACGGAAACGATCTGAACGACGGAAACGAGCTGAACGACGGAAACGAGCTGAACGACTGAAACGAACTGAACGACTGAAACGATCTAAACGACGGAAACGAGCTGAACGACGGAAACGAGCTGAACGACTGAAACGATCTGAACGACTGAAACGAGATGAACGATCTGAACGACTGAAACGATCTGAACGACGGAAACGATCTGAACGACGGAAACGAGCTGAACGACGGAAACGAGCTGAACGACTGAAACGAACTGAACGACTGAAACGATCTGAACGACTGAAACGATCTGAACGACGGAAAAGAGCTGAACGACTGAAACGATCTGAACGACTGAAACGAGATGAACGATCTGAAAGACTGAAACAATCTGAACGACGGAAACGATCTGAACGACGGAAACGAGATGAACGACGGAAACGAGCTGAACGACGGAAACGAGATGAACGACGGAAACGAGCTGAACGACGGAAACGAGATGAACGACGGAAACGAGCTGAACGATGGAAACGAACTGAACGACGGAAACGATCTGAACGATGGAAACGAGCTGAACGACTGAAACGATCTGAACGACTGAAACGATCTGAACGACTGAAACGAGATGAACGATCTGAACGACTGAAACGATCTGAACGACGGAAACGATCTGAACGACTGAAACGAGCTGAATGACGGAAACGAGCTGAACGACTGAAACGATCTAAACGACGGAAACGAGCTGAACCACAGAAACGATCTGAACGACGGAAACGAGATGAACGATCTGAACGACTGAAACGATCTGAACGACGGAAACGAGATGAACGACGGAAACGATCTGAACGACGGAAACGATCTGAACGACTGAAACGAGCTGAATGACGGAAACGAGCTGAACGACTGAAACGATCTAAACGACGGAAACGAGCTGAACCACAGAAACGATCTGAACGACGGAAACGAGCTGAACGACGGAAACGAGCTGAACGACTGAAACGATCTGAACGACTGAAACGAGATGAACGATCTGAACGACTGAAACGATCTGATGAGGGAAACGATCTGAACGACTAGAACGATCCGAACGACTGAAACGATCTGAACGACTGAAACGAGATGAACGATCTGAACGACTGAAACGATCTGAACGACGGAAACGATCTGAATGACGGAAACGATCTGAATGACGGAAACGATCTGAACGACTGAAACGATCTGAACGACTGAAAAGATCTGAATGACAGAAACGAGCTGAACCACAGAAACGATCTGAACGACTGAAACGATCTGAACGACTGAAACGATCTGAACGACTGAAACGAACTGAACGACTTAAACGATCTGAACGACTGAAACGATCTGAACGACTGAAACGAGATGAACGATCTGAACGACTGAAACGATCTGAACGACTGAAACGATCTAAACGACAGAAACGATCTGAACGACGGAAACGATCTGAACGATGGAAACGAGCTGAACGACTGAAACGATCTGAACGACAGAAACGATCTGATGAGGTAAACGATCTGAACGACTGAAACGATCTGAATGACTGAAACGAGATGAACGATCTGAAAGACTGAAACAATCTGAACGACGGAAACGATCTGAACGACGGAAACGAGATGAACGACGGAAACGAGCTGAACGACGGAAACGATCTGAACGACTGAAACGATCTAAACGACAGAAACGATCTGAACGACGGAAACGATCTGAACGATGGAAACGAGCTGAACGACTGAAACGATCTGAACGACAGAAACGATCTGATGAGGTAAACGATCTGAACGACTGAAACGATCTGAATGACTGAAACGAGATGAACGATCTGAAAGACTGAAACAATCTGAACGACGGAAACGATCTGAACGACGGAAACGAGATGAACGACGGAAACGAGCTGAACGACGGAAACGATCTGAACGACAGAAACGAGCTGAACGATGGAAACGAACTGAACGACGGAAACGATCTGAACGATGGAAACGATCTGAACGATGGAAACGAGCTGAACGACGGAAACCATCTGAATGACGGAAAAGAGCTGAACGACGTAAACGATCTGAACGATGGAAACGAGCTGAACGACTGAAACGAACTGATGAGGGAAACGATCTGAACGACTGAAACGATCTGAACGACTGAAACGAACTGATGAGGGAAACGATCTGAACGACTGAAACGATCTGAACGACTGAAACGAGCTGAATGACGGAAACGAGCTGAACGACTGAAACGATCTAAACGACGGAAACGAGCTGAACGACGGAAACGAGCTGAACGACTGAAACGATCTGAACGACTGAAACGAGATGAACGATCTGAACGACGGAAACGATCTGAACGACGGAAACGAGCTGAACGACGGAAACGAGCTGAACGACTGAAACGAACTGAACGACTGAAACGATCTGAACGACTGAAACGATCTGAACGACGGAAAAGAGCTGAACGACTGAAACGATCTGAACAACAGAAGAGATCTGAACGACTGAAACGATCTGAACGACTGAAGCGAGCTGAACGAATGAAACGATCTGGATGACGGAAATGAGCTGAACGACGGAAACGATCTGAACGACGCAAACGAACTGATGAGGGAAACGATCTGAACGACTGAAACGATCTGAACGACTGAAACGAGATGAACGATCTGAACGACTGAAACGATCTGAACGACTGAAACGATCTGAACGACGGAAACGATCTGAATGACGGAAACGATCTGAATGACGGAAACGATCTGAACAACGGAAACGAACTGATGAGGGAAACGATCTGAACGACTGAAACGATCTGAACGACTGAAACGATCTGAACGATGGAAACGAACTGAACGACGGAAACGATCTGAACGATGGAAACGAGCTGAACGACTGAAACGATCTGAACGACTGAAACGAGATGAACGATCTGAAAGACTGAAACAATCTGAACGACGGAAACGATCTGAACGACGGAAACGAGATGAACGACGGAAACGAGCTGAACGACGGAAACGATCTGAACGACAGCAACGATCTGAACGACGGAAACGAGATGAACGACGGAAACGAGCTGAACGACGGAAACGAACTGAACGACGGAAACGATCTGAACGATGGAAACGAGCTGAACGACTGAAACGATCTGAACGACTGAAACGATCTGAACGACGGAAACGATCTGAACGACGGAAACGATCTGAACGACTGAAACGATCTGAACGACGGAAACGATCTGAACGACGGAAACGAGCTGAACGACTGAAACGATCTGAACGACGGAAACGATCTGAACGACTGAAACGAGCTGAATGACGGAAACGAGCTGAACGACTGAAACGATCTAAACGACGGAAACGAGCTGAACCACAGAAACGATCTGAACGACGGAAACGAGATGAACGATCTGAACGACTGAAACGATCTGAACGACGGAAACGATCTGAACGATGGAAACGATCTGAACGACGGAAACGATCTGAACGATGGAAACGAGCTGAACGACGTAAACGAACTGAACGACTGAAACGAACTGATGAGGGAAACGATCTGAACGACTGAAACGATCTGAACGACTGAAACGAACTGATGAGGGAAACGATCTGAACGACTGAAACGATCTGAACGACTGAAACGAGCTGAATGACGGAAACGAGCTGAACGACTGAAACGATCTAAACGACGGAAACGAGCTGAACCACAGAAACGATCTGAACGACGGAAACGAGCTGAACGACGGAAACGAGCTGAACGACTGAAACGATCTGAACGACTGAAACGAGATGAACGATCTGAACGACTGAAACGATCTGATGAGGGAAACGATCTGAACGACTAGAACGATCCGAACGACTGAAACGATCTGAACGACTGAAACGAGATGAACGATCTGAACGACTGAAACGATCTGAACGACGGAAACGATCTGAATGACGGAAACGATCTGAACGACTGAAACGATCTGAACGACTGAAAAGATCTGAATGACGGAAACGAGCTGAACCACAGAAACGATCTGAACGACTGAAACGATCTGAACGACTGAAATGATCTGAACGACTGAAACGATCTGAACGACTGAAACGAACTGAACGACTTAAACGATCTGAACGACTGAAACGAGATGAACGATCTGAACGACTGAAACGATCTGAACGACTGAAACGATCTAAACGACAGAAACGATCTGAACGACGGAAACGATCTGAACGATGGAAACGAGCTGAACGACTGAAACGATCTGAACGACAGAAACGATCTGAACGACAGAAACGAGCTGAACGATGGAAACGAGATGAACGACGGAAACGATCTGAATGACTGAAACGAGATGAACGATCTGAAAGACTGAAACAATCTGAACGACGGAAACGATCTGAACGACAGAAACGAGCTGAACGATGGAAACGATCTGAACGACTGAAACGATCTGAATGACTGAAACGAGATGAACGATCTGAAAGACTGAAACAATCTGAACGACGGAAACGATCTGAACGACGGAAACGAGATGAACGACGGAAACGAGCTGAACGACGGAAACGATCTGAACGACAGAAACGAGCTGAACGATGGAAACGAACTGAACGACGGAAACGATCTGAACGATGGAAACGATCTGAACGATGGAAACGAGCTGAACGACGGAAACGATCTGAATGACGGAAAAGAGCTGAACGACTGAAACGAACTGATGAGGGAAACGATCTGAACGACTGAAACGATCTGAACGACTGAAACGAGCTGAATGACGGAAACGAGCTGAACGACTGAAACGATCTAAACGACGGAAACGAGCTGAACGACGGAAACGAGCTGAACGACTGAAACGATCTGAACGACTGAAACGAGATGAACGATCTGAACGACTGAAACGATCTGAACGACGGAAACGATCTGAACGACGGAAACGAGCTGAACGACGGAAACGAGCTGAACGACTGAAACGAACTGAACGATGGAAACGAACTGAACGACGGAAACGATCTGAACGATGGAAACGAGCTGAACGACTGAAACGATCTGAACGACAGAAACGATCTGATGAGGGAAACGATCTGAACGACTGAAACGATCTGAACGACTGAAACGAGATGAACGAGCTGAACGACTGAAACGAGATGAACGATCTGAACGACTGAAACGATCTGAACGACTGAAACGATCTAAACGACAGAAACGATCTGAACGATGGAAACGAACTGAACGACGGAAACGATCTGAACGATGGAAACGAGCTGAACGACTGAAACGATCTGAACGACAGAAACGATCTGATGAGGGAAACGATCTGAACGACTGAAACGATCTGAATGACTGAAACGAGATGAACGATCTGAAAGACTGAAACAATCTGAACGACGGAAACGATCTGAACGACGGAAACGAGATGAACGACGGAAACGATCTGAACGACGGAAACGATCTGAACGACGGAAACGAGCTGAACGACGGAAACGATCTGAACGACAGAAACGAGCTGAACGATGGAAACGAACTGAACGACGGAAACGATCTGAACGATGGAAACGAGCTGAACGACTGAAACGAGATGAACGATCTGAAACGAGATGAACGATCTGAACGACTGAAACGATCTGAACGACGGAAACGAGATGAACGACGGAAACGATCTGAACGACGGAAACGATCTGAACGATGGAAACGAGCTGAACGACGGAAACGATCTGAACGACGGAAACGATCTGAATGATGGAAACGAGCTGAACGACTGAAACGAACTGATGAGGGAAACGATCTGAACGACTGAAACGATCTGAACGACTGAAACGAGCTGAATGACGGAAACGATCTGAACGACTGAAACGATCTGAACGACGGAAATGATCTAAACGACTGAAACGATCTGAACGACAGAAACGAGCTGAACGACTGAAACGATCTGAACGACAGAAACGAGCTGAACGACTTAAACGATCTGAACGACTGAAACGATCTGAACAACGGAAACGAACTGATGAGGGAAACGATCTGAACGACTTAAACGATCCGAACGACTGAAACGATCTGAACGACTGAAACGAGATGAACGATCTGAACGACTGAAACGATCTGAACGACGGAAACGATCTGAATGACGGAAACGAGCTGAATGACGGAAACGATCTGAACGACTGAAACGATCTGAATGAGTGAAACGATCTGAACGACTGAAAAGATCTGAACGACTGAAACGAACTGAACGACTTAAACGATCTGAATGACTGAAACGATCTGAACGACTGAAACGATCTGAACGAGTGAAACGATCTGAACGACTGAAAAGATCTGAACGACTGAAACGATCTGAACGACTGAAACGATCTGAACGACTTAAACGATCTGAACGACTGAAACGATCTGAACGACTGAAACGATCTGAACGACTGAAACGATCTGAACGATGGAAACGAGCTGAACGACGGAAACGATCTGAACGACGGAAACGATCTGAACGACTGAAACGATCTGAACGACGGAAACGATCTGAACGACTGAAACGATCTGAACGACGGAAACGATCTGAACGACGGAAACGAGCTGAACGACTGAAACGATCTGAACGACGGAAACGATCTGAACGACTGAAACGAGCTGAATGACGGAAACGAGCTGAACGACTGAAACGATCTAAACGACGGAAACGAGCTGAACCACAGAAACGATCTGAACGACGGAAACGAGATGAACGATCTGAACGACTGAAACGATCTGAACGACGGAAACGATCTGAACGATGGAAACGATCTGAACGACGGAAACGATCTGAACGATGGAAACGAGCTGAACGACGTAAACGAACTGAACGACTGAAACGAACTGATGAGGGAAACGATCTGAACGACTGAAACGATCTGAACGACTGAAACGAACTGATGAGGGAAACGATCTGAACGACTGAAACGATCTGAACGACTGAAACGAGCTGAATGACGGAAACGAGCTGAACGACTGAAACGATCTAAACGACGGAAACGAGCTGAACCACAGAAACGATCTGAACGACGGAAACGAGCTGAACGACGGAAACGAGCTGAACGACTGAAACGATCTGAACGACTGAAACGAGATGAACGATCTGAACGACTGAAACGATCTGATGAGGGAAACGATCTGAACGACTAGAACGATCCGAACGACTGAAACGATCTGAACGACTGAAACGAGATGAACGATCTGAACGACTGAAACGATCTGAACGACGGAAACGATCTGAATGACGGAAACGATCTGAACGACTGAAACGATCTGAACGACTGAAAAGATCTGAATGACGGAAACGAGCTGAACCACAGAAACGATCTGAACGACTGAAACGATCTGAACGACTGAAATGATCTGAACGACTGAAACGATCTGAACGACTGAAACGAACTGAACGACTTAAACGATCTGAACGACTGAAACGAGATGAACGATCTGAACGACTGAAACGATCTGAACGACTGAAACGATCTAAACGACAGAAACGATCTGAACGACGGAAACGATCTGAACGATGGAAACGAGCTGAACGACTGAAACGATCTGAACGACAGAAACGATCTGAACGACAGAAACGAGCTGAACGATGGAAACGAGATGAACGACGGAAACGATCTGAATGACTGAAACGAGATGAACGATCTGAAAGACTGAAACAATCTGAACGACGGAAACGATCTGAACGACAGAAACGAGCTGAACGATGGAAACGATCTGAACGACTGAAACGATCTGAATGACTGAAACGAGATGAACGATCTGAAAGACTGAAACAATCTGAACGACGGAAACGATCTGAACGACGGAAACGAGATGAACGACGGAAACGAGCTGAACGACGGAAACGATCTGAACGACAGAAACGAGCTGAACGATGGAAACGAACTGAACGACGGAAACGATCTGAACGATGGAAACGATCTGAACGATGGAAACGAGCTGAACGACGGAAACGATCTGAATGACGGAAAAGAGCTGAACGACTGAAACGAACTGATGAGGGAAACGATCTGAACGACTGAAACGATCTGAACGACTGAAACGAGCTGAATGACGGAAACGAGCTGAACGACTGAAACGATCTAAACGACGGAAACGAGCTGAACGACGGAAACGAGCTGAACGACTGAAACGATCTGAACGACTGAAACGAGATGAACGATCTGAACGACTGAAACGATCTGAACGACGGAAACGATCTGAACGACGGAAACGAGCTGAACGACGGAAACGAGCTGAACGACTGAAACGAACTGAACGATGGAAACGAACTGAACGACGGAAACGATCTGAACGATGGAAACGAGCTGAACGACTGAAACGATCTGAACGACAGAAACGATCTGATGAGGGAAACGATCTGAACGACTGAAACGATCTGAACGACTGAAACGAGATGAACGAGCTGAACGACTGAAACGAGATGAACGATCTGAACGACTGAAACGATCTGAACGACTGAAACGATCTAAACGACAGAAACGATCTGAACGATGGAAACGAACTGAACGACGGAAACGATCTGAACGATGGAAACGAGCTGAACGACTGAAACGATCTGAACGACAGAAACGATCTGATGAGGGAAACGATCTGAACGACTGAAACGATCTGAATGACTGAAACGAGATGAACGATCTGAAAGACTGAAACAATCTGAACGACGGAAACGATCTGAACGACGGAAACGAGATGAACGACGGAAACGATCTGAACGACGGAAACGATCTGAACGACGGAAACGAGCTGAACGACGGAAACGATCTGAACGACAGAAACGAGCTGAACGATGGAAACGAACTGAACGACGGAAACGATCTGAACGATGGAAACGAGCTGAACGACTGAAACGAGATGAACGATCTGAAACGAGATGAACGATCTGAACGACTGAAACGATCTGAACGACGGAAACGAGATGAACGACGGAAACGATCTGAACGACGGAAACGATCTGAACGATGGAAACGAGCTGAACGACGGAAACGATCTGAACGACGGAAACGATCTGAATGATGGAAACGAGCTGAACGACTGAAACGAACTGATGAGGGAAACGATCTGAACGACTGAAACGATCTGAACGACTGAAACGAGCTGAATGACGGAAACGATCTGAACGACTGAAACGATCTGAACGACGGAAATGATCTAAACGACTGAAACGATCTGAACGACAGAAACGAGCTGAACGACTGAAACGATCTGAACGACAGAAACGAGCTGAACGACTTAAACGATCTGAACGACTGAAACGATCTGAACAACGGAAACGAACTGATGAGGGAAACGATCTGAACGACTTAAACGATCCGAACGACTGAAACGATCTGAACGACTGAAACGAGATGAACGATCTGAACGACTGAAACGATCTGAACGACGGAAACGATCTGAATGACGGAAACGAGCTGAATGACGGAAACGATCTGAACGACTGAAACGATCTGAACGAGTGAAACGATCTGAACGACTGAAAAGATCTGAACGACTGAAACGAACTGAACGACTTAAACGATCTGAATGACTGAAACGATCTGAACGACTGAAACGATCTGAACGAGTGAAACGATCTGAACGACTGAAAAGATCTGAACGACTGAAACGATCTGAACGACTGAAACGATCTGAACGACTTAAACGATCTGAACGACTGAAACGATCTGAACGACTGAAACGATCTGAACGACTGAAACGATCTGAACGACGGAAACGATCTGAACGATGGAAACGAGCTGAACGACTGAAACGAACTGATGAGGGAAACGATCTGAACGACTGAAACGATCTGAACGACTGAAACGAGCTGAATGACGGAAACGATCTGAACGACTGAAACGATCTGAACGACGGAAATGATCTAAACGACTGAAACGAGCTGAACGACTGAAACGATCCGAACGACAGGAACGAGCTGAACGACTGAAACGATCTGAACGACTGAAACGATCTGAACGACTGAAACGAGATGAACGATCTGAACGACTGAAACGATCTGAACGACGGAAACGATCTGAACGACGGAAACGAGATGAACGACGGAAACGATCTGAACGACGGAAACGATCTGAACGATGGAAACGAGCTGAACGACTGAAACGATCTGAACGACTGAAGCGAGCTGAACGATGGAAAAGAGCTGAACGACGGAAACGATCTGAACAACGGAAACGAACTGATGAGGGAAACGATCTGAACGACTTAAACGATCCGAACGACTGAAACGATCTGAATGACTGAAACGAGATGAACGATCTGAACGACTGAAACGATCTGAACGACGGAAACGATCTGAATGACGGAAACGAGCTGAATGACGGAAACGATCTGAACAACGGAAACGAACTGATGAGGGAAACGATCTGAACGAGTGAAACGATCTGAACGACTGAAATGATCTGAACGACTGAAACGATCTGAACGACTGAAACGAACTGAACGACTTAAACGATCTGAACGACTGAAACGATCTGAACGACTGAAACGAGATCAACGATCTGAACGACTGAAACGATCTGAACGACTGAAACGATCTAAACGACAGAAACGATCTGAACGATGGAAACGAGCTGAACGACTGAAACGATCTGAACGACAGAAACGATCTGATGAGGGAAACGATCTGAACGACTGAAACGATCTGAATGACTGAAACGAGATGAACGATCTGAAAGACTGAAACAATCTGAACGACGGAAACGATCTGAACGACGGAAACGATCTGAACGATGGAAACAAACTGAACGACGGAAACGATCCGAACGATGGAAACGAGCTGAACGACTGAAACGAACTGATGAGGGAAACGATCTGAACGACTGAAACGATCTGAACGACTGAAACGAGCTGAATGACGGAAACGATCTGAACGACTGAAACGATCTGAACGACGGAAATGATCTCAACGACTGAAACGATCTGAACGACTGAAATGATCTAAACGACTGAAACGATCTGAACGACAGAAACGAGCTGAACGACTTAAACGATGTGAACGACTGAAACGACCTGAACGACTGAAACGAGATGAACGATCTGAACGACTGAAACGATCTGAACGACGGAAACGATCTGAACGACGGAAACGATCTGAACGACGGAAACGAGCTGAACGACTGAAACGATCTGAACGACTGAAACGATCTGAACGACTGAAATGATCTGAACGACTGAAATGATCTGAACGACTGAAACGATCTGAACGACTGAAGCGAGCTGAACGATGGAAAAGAGCTGAACGACGGAAACGATCTGAACAACGGAAACGAACTGATGAGGGAAACGATCTGAACGACTTAAACGATCCGAACGACTGAAACGATCTGAACGACTTAAACGATCTGAACGACTGAAACGATCTGAACGACTGAAATGATCTGAACGACTGAAACGATCTGAACGACTGAAGCGAGCTGAACGATGGAAAAGAGCTGAACGACGGAAACGAACTGATGAGGGAAACGAACTGAACGACGGAAACGATCTGAACGATCTGAACGACTGAAACGATCTGAACGACGGAAACGAGCTGAATGACGGAAACGATCTGAACGACGGAAACGATCTGAACGATCTGAATGACTGAAATGATCTGAACGAGTGAAATGATCTGAACGACTGAAACGATCTGAACGAGTGAAATGATCTGAACGACTGAAACGATCTGAACGACTGAAACGAACTGAACGACTTAAACGATCTGAACGACTGAAACGATCTGAACGACTGAAACGAGATGAACGATCTGAACGACTGAAACGATCTGAACGACTGAAACGATCTAAACGACAGAAACGATCTGAACGATGGAAACGAGCTGAACGACTGAAACGATCTGAACGACAGAAACGATCTGATGAGGGAAACGATCTGAACGACTGAAACGATCTGAATGACTGAAACGAGATGAACGATCTGAAAGACTGAAACAATCTGAACGACGGAAACGATCTGAACGACGGAAACGAGATGAACGACAGAAACGATCTGAACGACGGAAACGATCTGAACGACGGAAACGAGCTGAACGACAGAAACGAGCTGAACGATGGAAACGAACTGAACGACGGAAACGATCTGAACGATGGAAACGAGATGAACGACTGAAACGATCTGAACGACTGAAACGAGCTGAACGATGGAAACGAACTGAACGACGGAAACGATCTGAACGATGGAAACGAGATGAACGACTGAAACGATCTGAACGACTGAAACGAGCTGAACGATGGAAACGAACTGAACGACTGAAACGATCTGAACGACTGAAACGAGATGAACGATCTGAACGACTGAAACGATCTGAACGATGGAAACGATCTGAACGACGGAAACGAGCTGAACGACGGAAGCGATCTGAACGACTGAAACGATCTGAACGACGGAAGCGAACTGAACGACTGAAACGATCTGAACGACGGAAACGATCTGAATGACTGAAACGATCTGAACGACTGAAACGATCTGAACGACTGAAACGATCTGAACGACGGAAACGATCTTAACGACTGAAACGATCTGAACGACAGAAACGATCTGAACGACGGAAACGATCTGAACGACTGAAACGAGCTGAATTACGGAAACGATCTGAACGACTGAAACGATCTGAACGACTGAAACGATCTGAATTACGGAAATGATCTGAACGACTGAAACGAGCTGAATTACGGAAACGATCTGAACGACTGAAACGATCTGAACGACTGAAACGATCTGAACGACTGAAACGATCTGAACGACGGAAAAGAGCTGAACGACTGAAACGATCTGAACGACAAACGATCTGGATGACGGAAATGAGCTGAACGACGGAAACGATCTAAACGACAGAAACGATCTGAACGATGGAAACGAGCTGAACGACTGAAACGATCTGAACGACAGAAACGATCTGATGAGGGAAACGATCTGAACGACTGAAACGATCTGAATGACTGAAACGAGATGAACGATCTGAAAGACTGAAACAATCTGAACGACGGAAACGAGATGAACGACGGAAACGATCTGAACGACGGAAACGATCTGAACGACGGAAACGAGCTGAACGACGGAAACGATCTGAACGACAGAAACGAGCTGAACGATGGAAACGAACTGAACGACGGAAACGATCTGAACGACTGAAACGAGATGAACGACTGAAACGATCTGAACGACTGAAACGAGCTGAACGATGGAAACGAACTGAACGACGGAAACGATATGAACGATGGAAACGAGCTGAACGACTGAAACGATCTGAACGACTGAAACGAGATGAACGATCTGAACGACTGAAACGATCTGAACGACGGAAACGATCTAAACGACTGAAACGAGATGAACGATCTGAACGATGGAAACGAGCTGAACGACGGAAACGATCTGAATGACGGAAAAGAGCTGAACGACGTAAACGATCTGGACGACGGAAACGATCTGAACGATGGAAACAAACTGAACGACGGAAACGATCTTAACGATGGAAACGATCTGAACGACTGAAACGATCTGAACGACTGAAACGAGATGAACGACTGAAACGATCTGAACGACGGAAACGAGCTGAACGATGGAAACGATCTGAACGACGGAAACGAGCTGAACGACGGAAGCGATCTGAACGACTGAAACGATCTGAACGACGGAAAAGAGCTGATGAGGGAAGCGATCTGAACGACAACCGATCTGGATGACGGAAACGAGCTGAACGACGGAAACGATCTGAACGACTGAAACGATCTGAATGACTGAAACGATCTGAACGACTGAAACGATCTGAACGACTGAAACGATCTGAACGACGGAAACGATCTTAACGACTGAAACGATCTGAACGACAGAAACGATCTGAACGACTAAAACGATCTGAACGACGGAAACGATCTGCACGACTGAAACGAGCTGAATTACGGAAACGATCTGAACGACTGAAACGATCTGAACGACTGAAACGATCTGAATGGCGGAAACGAGCTGAATGACGGAAATGATCTGAACGACTGAAACGAGCTGAATTACGGAAACGATCTGAACGACTGAAACGATCTGAACGACTGAAACGATCTGAACGACTGAAACGATCTGAACGACGGAAAAGAGCTGAACGACGGAAAAGAGCTGAACGACTGAAACGATCTGAACGACGGAAACGAACTGATGAGGGAAACGATCTGAACGACTGAAAAGATCTGAACGACTGAAACGATCTGAACGACTGAAACGATCTGGACGACTGAAACGAGCTGAATGACAGAAACGAGCTGAACCACAGAAACGATCTGAACGACTGAAACAATCTGAACGACTGAAACGATCTGAACGACAGAAACGAGCTGAACGATCTGAACGACTGAAACGATCTGAACGACGGAAACGATCTGAACGACGGAAACGATCTGAACGACTGAAACGATCTGAACGACGGAAACGATCTGAACGACGGAAACGATCTGAACGACTGAAACGATCTGAACGACGGAAACGATCTGAACGACGGAAACGATCTGAACGACGGAAACGAGCTGAACGACTGAAACGATCTGAACGACTGAAGCGAGCTGAACGATGGAAACGATTTGAACGACTGAAACGAGCTGAACGACAAACGATCTGAATGACGGAAACGAGCTGAATGACGGAAACGATCTGAACAACGGAAACGAACTGATGAGGGAAACGATCTGAACGACTGAAACGATCTGAACGACAGAAACGATCTGAACGACGGAAACGATCTGAACGACTGAAACGAGCTGAATTACGGAAACGATCTGAACGACTGAAACGATCTGAACGACTGAAACGATCTGAATTACGGAAATGATCTGAACGACTGAAACGATCTGAACGACTGAAACGATCTGAACGACTGAAACGATCTGAATTACGGAAATGATCTGAACGACTGAAACGATCTGAACGACTGAAACGATCTGAACGACTGAAACGATCTGAATTACGGAAATGATCTGAACGACTGAAACGAGCTGAATTACGGAAACGATCTGAACGACTGAAACGATCTGAACGACTGAAACGATCTGAACGACTGAAACGATCTGAACGACGGAAAAGAGCTGAACGACTGAAACGATCTGAACGACAAACGATCTGGATGACGGAAATGAGCTGAACGACGGAAACGATCTAAACGACAGAAACGATCTGAACGATGGAAACGAGCTGAACGACTGAAACGATCTGAACGACAGAAACGATCTGATGAGGGAAACGATCTGAACGACTGAAACGATCTGAATGACTGAAACGAGATGAACGATCTGAAAGACTGAAACAATCTGAACGACGGAAACGAGATGAACGACGGAAACGATCTGAACGACGGAAACGATCTGAACGACGGAAACGAGCTGAACGACGGAAACGATCTGAACGACAGAAACGAGCTGAACGACGGAAACGAACTGAACGACGGAAACGATCTGAACGACTGAAACGAGATGAACGACTGAAACGATCTGAACGACTGAAACGAGCTGAACGATGGAAACGAACTGAACGACGGAAACGATATGAACGATGGAAACGAGCTGAACGACTGAAACGATCTGAACGACTGAAACGAGATGAACGATCTGAACGACTGAAACGATCTGAACGACGGAAACGATCTAAACGACTGAAACGAGATGAACGATCTGAACGACGGAAACGATCTGAA
>NW_027661926.1:0-2000 GCF_963422515.1 Blennius ocellaris | reverse complement strand
GCCCTGAAGAGACTGAAGGAGATCATGGAGGGGCGGAGCCAGGTAGGTCCTGGCCCGGGGCCACAGAGGCCCCTCAGGATCAGGACGAAGGGGGGTCACTCTTTGGGGGTGTTGAAAGACTCTGGGGGGGTTCAGACTTAAACCCCCCCCCCCCCCCCCGAGTCTGCTGTGTGCTGCACACGCTCCAGCTGGCTGAACATATCAGTCCTATTTTATTCATATGTAGCATGTAGCATGTAGCCTAGCTAATGTGTGAGCCCCGGCGTTCATTAGCATATAGCATGTAGCCTAGCTAATGTCTGAACCCCAGCATTCATTAGCATGTAGCCTAGCTAATGTGCGAGCTCCGACGTTCATTAGCATGTAGCCTAGCTAATGTTTGAGCCCTGGCGTTCATTAGCATGTAGCATGTAGCCTAGCTAATGTGCGAGCTCCGGCATTCATTAGCATGTAGCCTAGCTAATGTGCGAGCTCCGACGTTCATTAGCATATAGCCTGACCCCCCAGAGCTCATTAGCATGTATCCTGATTAGCATGTCCCCCCCCAGGACAGCGACCTGAAGCAGTACTGGATGCCAGACTCCCAGTGCAAGCAGTGCTACGACTGTAACGAGAAGTTCACCACGTTCCGCCGCCGCCACCACTGCAGGCTGTGTGGTCAGATCTTCTGCAGCCGCTGCTGCAACCAGGAGATCCCCGGCAAGTTCATGGGCTACACAGGTGAGGACCGGGACCCCGTCCTCAGACCGGCCCCCCCCCCCCAGGTCCAGGACTGACCCCCCCCCCCCACCCGTTCCTCCAGGAGACCTCCGGGCCTGCACCTACTGCAGGAAGCTGGCGCTCAGCTACGCCCACTCGGCCGACTCGGGGGCGCTGGAGGACCTGAGCGCTCTGTCCGACTCGCCGCTGGCCGTGGGCCTGGCGGAGCCCAGCGAGCCCAGGACCCCCGTGGGGGGCCGCAAGGCCAGCAGGAACATCTTCCTGGAGGAGGACCTCACCTGGCAGAGGTGAGCCTCCTCAACACCACCACTCTACACCCAGACCAGGGGCATAATACCATACCTGGTAGGGTCAGTCAGGTAGGAAGGGATCCCGTAGGGAGTGATCCAGTCAGGTAGGGAGTAATCCAGTAGGGAGTGATCCAGTCAGGTAGGGAGTGATCCAGTAGGGAGTAATCCAGTATGAAGGGATCCAGTAGGGAGTGATCCAGTAAGGTAGGAAGGGATCCAGTAGGGTGTGATCCAGTAAGGAGTGATCCAGTCAGGTAGGAAGGGATCCAGTAAGGAGTGATCCAGTCAGGTAGGGAGGGATCCAGTAGGGTGTGATCCAGTAAGGAGTGATCCAGTCAGGTAGGAAGGGATCCAGTAAGGAGTGATCCAGTCAGGTAGGGAGGGATCCAGTAATGAGTGATCCAGTCAGGTAGGGACTGATCCAGTAGGGAGTTGTCCAGTAGGAAGGGATCCAGTAGGGAGTAATCCAGTAGGGAGTGATCCAGTCAGATAGGGAGTGATCCAGTAGGGAGTAATCCAGTAGGAAGGGATCCAGTAGGGAGTGATCCAGTCAGGTAGGAAGGGATCCAGTAGGAAGTGATCCAGTCAGGTAGGATGGGATCCAGTAGGGTGTAATCCAGTAGGGAGTGATCCATTAGGGAGTAATCCAGTAAGGAGTTATCCAGTCAGGTAGGAAGTTATCCAGTAGGAAGTAATCCAGTCAGGTAGGAAGGGATCCAGTAGGGAGGGATCCAGTCAGGTAGGGAGTGATCCAGTAGGAAGGGATCCAGTAGAGAGGGATCCAGTCAGGTAGGAAGTTATCCAGTAGGAAGGGATCCAGTAGGGAGGGATCCAGTCAGGTAGGAAGTTATCCAGTAGGGAGGGATCCAGTAGGGAGGGATCCAGTAGGAAGGGGTCCAGTAGGGAGGGATCCAGTAGGGAGGGATCCAGTAGGAAGGGATCCAGTAGGGAGGGATCCAGTAGGAAGGGGTCCAGTAGGGAGGGATCCAG
>NW_027661927.1:22500-31022 GCF_963422515.1 Blennius ocellaris | reverse complement strand
TAAACGGATCCTCACTTTTTCTTCTAAAGTAAACAAAAACATTTTCCACACAAAACAGCGAATAATTCCCTTCAAAAAGAAAAATAAATAATTAATCCAAAGTACCCCCGTGATCACGTGACCACACCTCCGCGCTGGTGAGGTATATCGTCACGGAGTTAGCTCCGCCCCCTCTTAGCTCTCCACTGCTCTGAGGCGTCACGTCACGGTAAGAGTTCTGTGTGTGTGTGTGTGCGTGCGTGCGTGCGTGCGTGTGTGTGTGTGAGTGTGAATGTTTGTGCAGGTGAACCTCAGCAGCCAGGTGAGCACCCTTCCTGCTATGCTAGCAGTTGGGTAAGAAGGCGATGAGCTAATTGAATGACCTGATGTGACGTACTGGGGGGGGGGGGGGGGGGGGGGGTGCGGGGCGGGGGGGGGGGGGGGGGGGTGAGGAAAGGTGTGTGACGTGTTTGTTTGGCTGTACCTGCGCGCCGCAGGGTGTGTGCGCGTGTGTATGAGCGTGCGCGTGTGACAGTGTGCCGCTGGCCTGTTACTGACCGCGTTACTCCGTCACACTCTTTCTTTCCTTCCTTCCTTCCTTTGCTCTTTCCTTCCTTCCTTCCTTCTTTCCTTCCTTCCTTCCTTTGCTCTTTCTTTCCTTCTTTCCTTCTTTCCTTCCTTCCTTCCTTTGCTCTTTCTTTCCTTCCTTCCTTCTTTCCTTCCTTCCTTCCTTTGCTCTTTCTTTCCTTCTTTCTTTCCTTCCTTCCTTCCTTTGCTCTTTCTTTCCTTCTTTCTTTCCTTCCTTCCTTCCTTTGCTCTTTCCTTCCTTCCTTCCTTCTTTCCTTCCTTTCTTTGCTCTTTCTTTCCTTCCTTCCTTCCTTTGCTCTTTCTTTCCTTCCTTCCTTCCTTTGCTCTTTCTTTCCTTCCTTCGCTCTTTCTTTCCTTCCTTCCTTGTTTCCTTCCTTCCTTTCTTCCTTGCTTTGCTCTTTCCTTCCTTCCTTTGCTCTTTCTTTCCTTCCTCCCTTCTTTCCTTCCTTCCTTTGCTCTTTCTTTCCTTCCTCCCTTCTTTCCTTCCTTCCTTTGCTCTTTCCTTCCTTCCTTCTTTCCTCTCTTCCCTTGCTCTTTCTTTCCTTCTTTCCTTCTTTCCTTCTTTCCTTTTTCCTTCCTTCCTTCCTTCCTTCCTTCCTTCCTTCCATCCTTCCGGTCTTTGTCTGCTGTGGCTCCGCCCCCTGCCAGCAGTAATGTGTGTGTGTGTGTGTGTGTGTGTGTGTGTGTGTGTCAAGTCATGTTTGTGCTTCAGGATTGAATCTGGATCTTTGCTGGTCTCCAGCTGGACACCCCCCCCACCCCACCCCCCCCACCCCCCCCCTCCACCCCCCCCTCCACCCCCCCCCCCCTCCTCTAATCCTGCGCTGTGATTGGCCGAGGCCGCAGGTCAACCCTGCAGGTCAGCAGGTCAGATAGCTGAAGAGCTCAGAGCAGGAATCAAACCGGGAACCTTCCTGCTCAATATTGACGTGAAACGTTGAAACTCGTCCGTCGAACTGGAAACTGAAAGAAAAACATCCAGTTTGACTTCCTGAAGTGAAAAGAAGAAGAAGAAGAAGAAGAAGTTCTTTTAACGTTTGTTTCCAACATGAAGCCAAAAAGTGAGAAACACAGAAACAGGAAACTTTTATTCTGAAGGGCAGGAAAAATCTTTTTAGAAGAATTAACAACATGCAAGTGACACAAAAATATGATTAATATCTTTTTTCCCATTTGACTGAATATGATCATCATTTATAAACCAAATTCATTAAATTCCACAACTTAGAATACGACGTTTTACAGTGTAAATCTTATTCAACAGAGCAAATCCTAGAAAAAAATTGACACTTTCAGGTGATTTTATTCATGTTTATGAAACATAACATGTTTATTTTGAAATGTTTTACAGTGTTTATGATTCCACTTGAACTACATTTGGTCATTTTATATTAATTTTAAAGATCAACTAAGATAAACTCAATTAATTTATTATAATTGATAATATATATAATTAAATATAATAATTAAATGTTTAATTATTTTTTGTTACCGAAATATTCATGTTAATTAAAATAACCAGAATAAGTTTCACTCTGTCTGAATCCACCAATCTCAAGTTTTACCGGGAAATTTAAAAGAAACGTTTAGATTTTATGAATATTGAGGCAAAGCAGCTAAAAAGTTTAAAGATCAAATAAAAACGAGTTGATTTGACCAAATGACCATGTGATGTTTTACAGTGTAGAAAAGTCCAGCTTCAGTCATCAATACCAAGATTTAGGATTCTGTTTGGATTTGAGCTTTTATTTTGAACTGAAGCTCTCAAACCATAAAGTTTGTAACTTTATTGACACCGAGTTTATTTAAGTGCAGAAAAAAAAATGCAGGATTTTAAATCAAAAACAGTTTTTCAAATAAATTATTAAAATAAGGTTGATTTAATAAAACGGATGTTTTACAGTGTAACGCAGGAACGGCTCCATGTGACGTCATCAAGTCCGATTATTTTAACAGGAAAAACGTTCAATTTAAATATTTAATACCTTTTAAGATTTTATAGGTTTCTTTTACATTATACTGTAAAAATAGTTGAATCCAATGTTATTATTATTATTATTATTATTATTATTATTATTATTTGTTCCTGAGAACCAGAAAACAAACGAAATGCATCAAATCTAAAAAATAAATAAATACGATAAAAAAAATAACATTATAGCAAAGATTAGTTAATGTTAATTATAAATGTCTGCTTTATTCTAATAGATAAATATGACGTCACGGGGAAAATAAGTAAGTTGACTTCCGGTTGTTTTACAGCGTAAGAGGCACATTAACATGAACAGTCTCGTTAATTCACCAATACCAGTAA
Organism: Blennius ocellaris; assembly: GCF_963422515.1. Classification (NCBI taxonomy): domain Eukaryota; kingdom Metazoa; phylum Chordata; class Actinopteri; order Blenniiformes; family Blenniidae; genus Blennius; species Blennius ocellaris. The sequence continues at coordinate 28,141 of NW_027661927.1, read as the reverse complement.
ATTCATCAAAATGTGTTTCATCTCTTTAGAAAATGATTTTAAACTGGTTTGGTGATTTTAGGGGAACAAAACGGATTTTTTTTATTTTAACTTAAATCCTTAAGTCATTTCCTGATTTTTCCAGGGAAACAAGTTAAAATTCAACAAAGTAAAATCTGAAAAAATGCAATTTTGCTTTAAATATTCTGCTTAAAAATACTATATATATATATATATATATATATATATAAATAAAAGGTCAAATCAGAATTGTAATGAGAACATTGAGCAAATTAACATTAAATAAATACAAACTGTGACGTTTTCTCTTTTTCTGTGCAGATTTTTAAACGTTTTGTTGTAAATTCAACGAGAATCGATTTGTTCTTTGCAGATCAGATGAAAGAAAGAAGAATTAACGAAAAACACGAAGAACAAAAGCAGAAGAGCAAAACTCAAAAACACAATTTTCCTCCGAAATACAAATAATTCGTTTTTTAATTAATTGTCAATAATATATATATATATATATATTTTATCATATCAACTAGATTTTACCCAAAAAACTGTGATCATATAAAACAAATACAAACAAACATCTTCTACGTAAATTTTGGCCTTTTTGAAAGATCCCGACAGTGTGTGTGTGTGTGTGTGTGTGTGTGTGTGTGTGTGTGTGTGTGTGTGTGTGTCTCTCTCTCTCTCTCTCTCTCCATGTGGATATTAAGAGTGTGTGCTACTATATAAAGTGATATTTTGCTCACAAACATGAAAGTGTTGCAATGAGCCTCAATATGAATAGAATACAATAAAACTTTATTTATATTTCACTGTTCACAGAGTCACAAGGCGCTTAACAGCACTAAAATAAGAAAAATAAATAGATAAAAATATGAAAATAAATACATGAAAGTAAAGGAGTAAATTGAAGGAACACATGAATAAACTTAGATTTTTATAATAAATGCAATTTTTAAAAAAAAATTTCTCCTCAAATTAACCGAGTCATCCACTGCAACGATTAAAATAATGACACTTATAAAACAAAAACAAAACAAAACAATAAAAATAAAACAGCAGGAAAATTTTTTTTATGAAAAAAAGACATATTTTGAAAAAATCAGTGATTTCCTGATAAACTCTGTTGATGAAGATGTTTAAAATCAAAGTTTTGGACATAAACAGACACGTTTAGGGAACAAGAAAGTAAAAAAAAACTACCTGAAGGAATCTTTATACCAGTTGAGGGAACGGATGAAAAACCTGCCTGAAGAACATCCTGATAAAATGAGAGAAATGAAAATGTAATGAATTAAAGAAGTCAGACTGACAAACCAGGTAAATTTGTATTATTCGCGTTCGGGGAAAAATACTTAAAATCAGGGAACAAAAGAAAAGGAAAGGGAACAGATGTGTGAAGCAAATAATCCAACAGACAATCAACAGAACCAACAAGTTAACCAAAGAAATTGAGGGAACAACATTACATCAAAACGTGTGTTTAGACAAAGGGAACAAATCAATAGATTAAAGGGAACAAATGAGGGAACAAAACTCTAAAAAGATAAACAAAATAAAACATTTAACTTATGGAATCAAATGGGGAAGGCGGAAGAAAACAGGAATAAAAATAAAACTCAATGGAAAAATGAAGTGGAAAAAAGCTTAGTGGGAAAAATAAAAGTAAGGGAACAGATGATGGAAGGATGGAGGGATGTAGAAACGAGGGAACAGATTGAAGAATGAGGTGAACGATTATAGGAGCAAATACATAATAGTCACTTCATGAAATATTAAAGAAGCTGATTATTGAGATCAAAAAGAAGAGAGAGAATCGTTTGGTCAAACGATCCAAAGATTCAGGGAACGACTAATAAATGAGTAGAAACGACTTCAGGGAAACGAATGAAGGGAAAGTTTGAAGGAAAACTGATCAGTGAGTCATGAAACTGAAGAAACTGATTAAGGCATCGAGAAAATGTTGGATTAAAACAAGGGAACAGGATTCAGGGAACAAAACTTCATTCAGGCTGGAGTTTCAGGGAACAGATGGTTTGACCAAGAGAACGAGGGAACAGATCAGAACAGAACAGGAGGCGACGAAGAGGAGGAAGGAATGATGGAGGGAACAGGATGAAAGTCTAGCAGACTAACCGACCCTTCACAATAAAGTTAACAGACCGAGTCAAACGGTTCCCAAAAGTTTTTTTTTTAGTTTTTTTTTTACCAAAAACAAAACGTCCTGGAGAATCAGAGGCGCTGAGATGGTTCAGGGAAGGAAATCAGGGTTCTGCTGGTTCTGGTGGTCTCGGTGCTTCTGCTGGTCCTGGAGAACCTGGAGAACCTGGAGAACCTGGTTGTCCTGGTGGTCCAGTCAGGCTGCTGCCATGTGACCTCAGGGTGGAAAAAAAGCTGATCTCAGGCCAGAGAGCAGGAAATAAACACTACAAAATAATGAGGATTAAAGTGTGTGTGTGTGTGGGTGTGTGTGTGTGTGTGTGTGTGTGTGTGTGTGTGTGTGTGTGTGTGTGTGTGTGTGTGTGTGTGTGTGTGTGTGTGTGTGTGTGTGTGTGTGTGTGTGTGTGTGTGTGTGTGTGAGCCTCCATTATTCTCTTCAGCCTCGTCGATCAGCGATTAAGTCGGAATGTCGACCGCTTCGCTTTTCCTCTACAGACTTTTAGACTTTTAGACTTTTAGATGTTTAGACTGCTAATCTGGACTGGATCAGTCCACATGACACACACACACACACACACACACACACGCACACGCACACGCACACGCACACGCACACGCACACGCACACGCACACATTCCTTCCCAGTAGACTTTTCTAAACTGAGTCAGTCACTTAACCTAAATAACCTTTAATGTAACTAAGTAACATAAAGTTTCATTACGTAACGTAATGTAACGTACTATCTCTAACATAACTAACGCTAACCTAACTTTAAACTACTGAACTATGACCTGACTAACTCTAACCTAACTACCTTTAAGCTAACTTTAACCTGACTAACTCTGACCCAACTAACTTCAACGTAACTAACTTTAACCTAACTCTAGCCTTACTAACTTTAACATAACTAACTTTAACATAACTAACTTTAATGTAACTAACTGTAAGCTCATTTGAACCTGACTAACTCTGACCTAACTAACTATAACATAACTAACTTTAGCCTAACTCTAACCTAACTAACTTTAACATAACTAACTTTAACATAACTAACTTTAGCCTAACTCTAACCTAACTAACTTTAACATAACTAACATTAACCTAGCTCTAACCTAACTAACTTTAAGCTAACTTTAACCTGACTAACTCTAGCCTAACTAACTTTAACATAACTCTAACCTAACTCTGACCTTAACCTAGCACTAAACCTAACACTAACCTTAACTTAACTCTGACCTTCTAATGTTTCTTCACGTGAACAAGAAGTGAACAGGAAGTGAACAGGAAGTGAACAGGAAGTGAACAGGAAGTAAACAGGAAGTGAACTTTAATCCAGGTGACGAGAACCAAACAGCTCCGGAGTGTCAGTTGTTTGGTTGTTTGGTTGTTCTGCTGGTCTGCTGGTTGTCTGGTTGGTTAGCTTGCTGGTTGGCTGGATGATTGATGGGAGGGTGGGGGGGGTTGGTGGCTAGGTGGGGGGGTGGGGGGGGGCAGTTCATGTGAACGAGCAGGAAAACACTCGACGGGTCGTGAATAATCGTTTTAATGAGAGTCAGAGCCGGCGGCTCGGCGAGGGCCTGTCGGGTTAAACAAACTCTGCAAATTCGATTGTCAAAGTGCAAAGTGGTGTCGTTTCAATTTACCCCCCCTCCCATCTACCCCCCCCTTCCCCCTGCTCCCCCCCCACCCCGGCTCAGTCCTGCCAATTACGGGACATAATAATATTTTCTTAAGCCCGGTTTGATCCTTGCTGGTGTTGTTTCAGCGCGGCCCGCTAACATGGGCGCTGCGCTAACGCGGCCGCGCTCCGCTGCCTCGCCTCAATGGAGCCTCGCCGGCGCCGGATCCTTTTCATCCGCTCGCAGCCCGTCTCATCTCTTCACGGCTCTCGGAGCGCTTTAGCTCCATGCAGCGCCGCCGCCGCCGCCGCATTCATCTCAATTATCTCCACAATGTGGCCGCTAGCGCCGCTAACGCCGCCGCGGCTAAAGCAGCTGCGGTGATCGTCTTACCTGTCGCGAAGCCGCGGAACTGCCGCCGAAAGCTAAAAAAATCAACTGCTAAATCGGAGCCAAGTTTTGTTCGGCGTCGGTTTGTTCTTCAACCAGAGAAACTCTGCCGTCGATTTGTTTGGATCCAGAAGAAGAAGAAGAAGAAGAAGAAGAAGAAGCTGGACAGCTACCTCTGCTGGTCGACGGGGGAACTGCAGCTGAAGCTTGATTCTGACTTCGGAACACAAAGGCTACGCGTCACGGAAAAACCCACTACGTCGCCTGAAGCACCCGCGAAAACCTGTGGTGTCACTTCAGTTGCGCTATTTATCTCGGCCACCAGGGGGCAGCGTGACGGGGCTGCAAACGTCTTGACTTCATAAAGTCTTTTACGACTTTCATAAAGTCGTAGACATAAACATCAAAGAAAGATTAAAGTAAAACAAAGCAGTTGGAAAAAGAAAGACGGCGCTGAAAGCAGAAGATTTAAAGATTCATTAGATCGTAAAATAAATCCTGGCGACTGAACGACGGACAAATGTCTTCAGGTTATTAGTAAAGTAAAATCTCACGGTGGGATTAGATCTGAGGGATTAAGGAGGATTATTATAATCGTTATTATTTTATATGTTTCTGCTTGTGTGTTTTTGACGTGTTGGTTTATCTCATGTTAATCATGTCCGTCCTTCACGTGTGACGAGAAACACACATGAAGACGAGCGAGGATCAAAGGAAAAAAACTGGTGACAAAGAGAGACAAAAATGAACAAAAACAAAAACAAAGAGACATGAAACAACGATATAGAATAAAACTGTTAACGTCATATTTACATTCAATACAAACCAAATAGCTTCAAAGTCAAATGGCAGGAAAACATGAAAAATGATCAAAGAGACGCTAAAGTGCTACATAGCACACACACACACACACACACACACACACACACACACACACACACACACACACACACACACACACACACACACACACACACACACACACACACACACACACAGGTTAGTGTGTCAGTGATAATTAATTGGAAATGAGGTGACTAATTAACCAAACCTGTGTTACGTCTCACTTACTGCTCACATTTACTCCTCACCTCCACCTCCACCTCCACCCCTCCCCCCCTCTGGTGACGGAGCGAGGGATGGAGTGACAGAGTGACGGAGTGCAGGATGAGTGTAGTGCGACTGGATAGATTAATTCAGAAATTATCAATTGTGTTTCTCTTGACCTCATAATGTGAGAGTTTAGAGTTAATCTGCCAGTTTAGAGTTAATCTGTCAGTTTAGAGTTAGTGTGTCAGTTTAGAGTTAGTGTGTGAGTTTAGAGTTAATCTGTCAGTTTAGAGTTAATCTGTCAGTTTAGAGTTAATGTGTGAGCTTAGAGTTAATGTGTGAGTTTAGAGTTAATGTGTAAGTTTAGAGTTAATGTGTCAGTTTAGAGTTAATGTGATAGTTTCGAGTTAATCTGTCAGTTTTG
>NW_027661927.1:0-20000 GCF_963422515.1 Blennius ocellaris | reverse complement strand
AGGAAGGGGAGGAAGAGGAAGAGGAGGAAGAGTGGGAGGAGGAAGAGGAGGAGGAGGAAGGGGAAGAGGAAGAGGAAGAAGAGAAAGAGAGGAGGAGGGGGAAGAGGAAGGGAGGAAAGACGAGGAGGAGAGGGAGGAAGAGGAGGAAGAGGACCAACTGACCCAGAAAGGAATAAACCAACTAACCAAAAGACAAACAAACAAACAAACCAACAGACATTTATTGACAAGAAACAAAACAGGAAACACGAACTCCGATGGAGAAAAAGAAAATAAACGACCTAAAGAAGAAGAACAACTTTATTTTCCTGCAGCAGCTTTTTTAAAAACCTGAAACTTTGGTCTGACCTTCAAAAAACAAACAAACAAACAAACAAACAAACATCAGCGACAACGGATGTGTGCGACATTTTCACATCCGTCAGGTTGTTACGACTCTCGACCAAAACCTGTGACGAGCGTGTGTGTGTGTGTGTGCGCGTGCGTGCGTGTGTGTGTGTGTGTGTGTGTGTGCGCGTGCGTGTGTGTGTGTGTGTGTGCGGCTGTCTGTCATCGTCACAGTGTGAGAAAGCGTCCTCCTGTTTGCGTCTAGGTGTCATTACAACAAGACAACAGTGTGTTAATAAAGAGGATGAGAGGAGCGCCTGCCTTTGTTTTCCATGCTAATGAGCAGCTGACGCCGCTGCTCCGCGCTTTGTTCTCCCGAAACAAACAGAGCAGCATCACTGTCAGCATCACGCTCAGCGCTGACATCTTTCCTCAAATCAATATTATTGTTTTCCCACTCAGCCTCCTTTTGTTTACCCGCCGAAGGTGGTTCTCCGTTTGGAAGCTGCCCAGTGGAACCGGTCGCGACGCCGCGAAGTCAGGTTCCCCCCCACCCCCACCCCTTCGCGAGGCGCCCGGCGCCGCGCTCCACGCTCCCTCTGCCGGCGTCTAATTACTTCTTGGCTTCGGGGAAGATAGAAACTTTGAACTTGGGAGTTTTGGGTTTTTTTTTTTCATCCGTCCAGTCGGCGTCCTTCTGGCTGCTCCTCTCGCGGCGGAGGTCACCGCACAAACTTGCACTGTGGACTTGTTTTCATGACTTCCTGTCGCGACCTTCGGAGTCCGAACCCGCGTCCCGACGAGTCGAGGGCGAGCCTCGACCAGATGGGCGTCGTTCTCGTAATTAAATTTGGTCATTTCAAAGCGAACGCCTGAACCGCGGCAGAGGAAACCTTCGTCAGCGAATCAGCATTTTGATAAAACTGTTTTTCCTACGGCGTGAAGTTCACGACGTGTTTTCCTCCTCAGAAGCGTCAAATTGATTTAATAAAGGACGAGAATTAAAGATGAACAGTTGGTCACGCGGCCATCTAGTGAGAGCAGTCGAAGCAAAGCAGAGCGTGTCAGAGAAGTTCTATCTTCAGTTATAAACTTGCTCCTCTAACCTCTTGGCCACCAACGTGAAGAAGGTAAGAAAGAGTACGTACTCTTTTTGGCCTCTTGGCCACCAACGTGAAGAAGGTAAGAAAGAGTACGTACTCTTTTTGGCCTCTTGGCCACCAACGTGAAGAAGGTAAGAAAGAGTACGTACTCTTTTTGGCCTCTTGGCCACCAACGTGAAGAAGGTAAGAAAGAGTACGTACTCTTTTTGACCTCTTGGCCACTGGTGTGAAGAAGGTAAGAAAGAGTACGTACTCTTTTTGGCCTCTTGGCCACCAACGTGAAGAAGGTAAGAAAGAGTACGTACTCTTTTTGACCTCTTGGCCACCAACGTGAAGAAGGTAAGAAAGAGTACGTACTCTTTTTGACCTCTTGGCCACCAACGTGAAGAAGGTAAGAAAGAGTACGTACTCTTTTTGGCCTCTTGGCCACCAAAATGAAGAAGGTAATAAAGAGTACGTACTCTTTTTGACCTCTTGGCCACCAACGTGAAGAAGGTAAGAAAGAGTACGTACTCTTTTTGGCCTCTTGGCCACCAAAGTGAAGAAGGTAAGAAAGAGTACGTACTCTTTTTGACCTCTTGGCCACCAACGTGAAGAAGGTAGGAAAGAGTACGTACTCTTTTTGACCTCTTGGCCACCAACGTGAAGAAGGTAAGAAAGAGTACGAACTCTTTTTGGCCTCTTGGCCACCAACGTGAAGAAGGTAAGAAAGAGTACGTACTCTTTTTGACCTCTTGGCCACCAACGTGAAGAAGGTAGGAAAGAGTACGTACTCTTTTTGACCTCTTGGCCACCAACGTGAAGAAGGTAAGAAAGAGTACGAACTCTTTTTGGCCTCTTGGCCACCAACGTGAAGAAGGTAAGAAAGAGTACGTACTCTTTTTGACCTCTTGGCCACCAACGTGAAGAAGGTAGGAAAGAGTACGTACTCTTTTTGGCCTCTTGGCCACCAACCAAATTATGTTCAACAATCTCAAACAACGTCTCCAAAATCCCTTGAGATGAACTTAGAAAGACGTCTGCTTAAAGAATTTACCGTGATGACCCCCCCTCCGGTCAACAATCATCAGATTTCATCAGACGACGACTCGGACCGTCAGTCAGACGAACGTCTGCGAAAGAAGCCGTTGAAGTAAGTACTTTTGAGATACACCTTTTTGGAGATATTGATGACGGAGAAACTTGTCACGTTGTTTCCACGCCAACCTCACCACAACACCTGCAGGTCCTGTTGTCTCCATGGCAACCTGATTACACACCTGCAGTCCTTTCCTTTGATCTCCATGGCAACCTGATTACACACCTGGAGCCTCTGATCGACGGCAACTCGTGGCTTAATTGGCAGTTTGGAGACGTCGCTCATAGTACCCGATCAAAACTTCCCGTCACGTCTGATTTTGTTCCCGTTTCCGATCAACGGGCAACTTTTACAGTTTCTCGTGAGTGAAGTGGCGACAAGCCCAAGAACCGAGCAGCAGGTTTACAGATCAAACAGCTTAGATTCCTAACTTTGTGTGTGTGTGTGTGTGTGTGTGTGTGTGTGTGTGTGTGTGTGTGTGTGTGTGTGTGTGTGTGTATATTCTGTTTTCCCAACAGTCTCTCAGAGTTTACAGACACAAAGACTTGAGCTTCAAATCCCCTCAGCTCGACTCGTCTCGGGGGTTTATCTCCGAGTGTGTCTGTAACTCATGTTAAAACATCGAGTGTGTGTGTGTGTGTGTGTGTGTGTGTGTGTGTGTGTGTGTGTGTGTGTGTGTGTCTGATCGAGGGAATTCAGCCGCTCTCCAACAGTCTGCCACTGTTTATGTCTTCGTGTCAATGTTTACTTCCTCCTTCAGCCTCCAAACGTCCAAATATAAAACTGGATCTTTGTCCTCAAACACAAGAAGTTTTTAGTCTTTGTTTGTTTTGTTTTTTTTGTTCGAGACCTTTTCATTTTTTTTTTTTCAATCTATTGACCTCCAAAAAAAAAAATTATTTAAATGACCAAACAAATGAAACCTAAATTTGGACTTTGGTGAAATGACGCAGTGACATTAAGTGTTTGTCGTCACGTGGAAATAAATAACCAGGATTGACGAAAAACTGGGGGAAAATTGGGTTTTTCACTTTTGAATATCTAATAAAAAAACCTTTCTCGGTCAGGCTGTGATCACAGAAACTCTCTGAGGAGGTTTAATTTAAATTCCAATAAAGACACGACACTAGAATTGTTCAAATCTAACAAATATTTGAGCTTCAATTAAATTTTTTTCGATTTTTTGTAGTTATTTTTAACGTTTCTGCATTTTTAAACCTGTTAAAAGTTCCTCTGATTGAAGTGTTTGTTGTTATTTGTCAGGATGTTTGTGTGAATCACCTGTGGAACAAACTTCCTGAAGACACTTCCTTTAAATCAGGACTGAAAACTTTCTTATTGGCGCAGGATTTTGAACAACAAAACAGATTTGACTTACTTTATTAAACGTATCTTTAATAAATCTCACATTATTTGTTAGACTTTCCTTCGTTATTTGTTTAAATGCATTTCTTCTATTTCTTTTATTCCGTATTTCTTTAATTTGTGATCTACCTTGTGTTTGATGCTCTATAAACACACTTTCCTTGTCTTGTTATTGGAAAACGTGATAAAAACAAAGAGAAATCCATGTTTTGTTGTGTTTCACCATCAGAACTCCAGAGGACCCACAACAAAGCCCTGCGGTACTCCGGAGCTCACGGCCAGTTAGTTACTAATCATTTTAAAGTATATAAGTAATGCATGCAGAGTTTTGACACTGCGTTCATAGAGTATAAACCTTTATTTGATTGGTTTATGAGGGAAAATGTCGACTTTTTTTTTTTACATTAGTGGAATTTAATGCTAAAATTTACATTTGTCTTTGATCATAAGTGTGTTTCTGAACTAAAGTCTGTGAATTTGCTCGTGACCTTGAGAATGTTGGCATTTCTTTGCTTGTCCTTTGCTTTATTTCCTTTATGAGCTCAGATTTGTGCAGAAATGAGCGATTTGACTGTGTTTTTTTACGACAGCAGGTAGAAACTTCCTCCTCCGTCGTTCGACGTGGAGCTGAAAGGTGACGGAGCTTTTTCCTCTCATCGGTTTCCGACGCAGCAGGAAGCGCGTGGGGCAAAAAAAAAGCTGCACGTCAGGTTTACAGGCTGACGGCGTGAAACACCAGGAAATAGTAATTAAATGGGATTTAAAACACAAAAGAATCAGGATTCAAACAACAAACATCAACAGACATTAAATCTTGATCTCGCTCGACACTGAGACAGAAATAAAGGGAAAAATGAATCAGATCTTTACAACGACTTGGAATTCAAATCAAACTGAAACGTCAAAAAAACACTGACTCAAAATTTTTCTGATGAAATTAACTGAAAAAAATCTAAATAAAATTGGCTTGATAGTGAACCATGATATGAAGTCAGAGAGAACCTCTAGACCCCCAGACCTCCAGACCCCCAGACCTCCAGACCCCCCAGACCCCTTGACCCCCAGACCTCCAGACCTCCAGACCCCATATCTCCAAGCAAAGGGTCAAAATTAAAAAAAACAATCATTTGTCAACAAATATATTAAGAATAGCGACGTCTGAACAACGGAAATGAGGAAAGAAAAAAGGAAGAAAAGAAAGGAAAAAGGCAAAAAGAGGAAAAAGAAAACAGAAGAAAAAGCAGAAAAAGAAAAAAGAGGAAAACATAAAAGTCAAAAAGAAAGAAAAAGAAGAAAAAAGTAAAAAAGAAAGGATAAAGGATAAAAGAGTAAAGCGATGACATTTAAAACCCTTTGATCTCTTTCCTTTACAAGTCTGCGACGGAGGCGTCGTCAGCATCGTGAAGGTCTCGCAAGCCGCTAACGCCTGCTGCTAATGCTAACGCCCGCTGCTAACGTCCGCCGCTAACATCCGCCGCTAACGCTAGCTGTCAACCAGCTGAGCGGCTCCAGAATGATTCCCTTCGTCTGTGAAACTGAAAACACTGCAGGAAAACAACATGTAAACACACGATTAGCATAATGACACGCTAATGCTAGCAAACTAGCATTAGCGTGTCATTATGGGCGACTTTGTAAAAAACACCCAGAATGCAGCAGCAGCAGCTGGGGAGACATTTTGCTTTGATCTCGTGTTTCCGGACATTTCAGGCTTCATGTGGTCGAACCAGAGACTCTCTGGTTCTCCTCACTTCGACTGCTTCCTGTTTCCTGTCCACACACACACACACACACACACGCACACACACACACACTGCGCTCATCCTCACACATTTAATAAATAACAAATAAACGTCTGTCCAGGAGGATCCGACTCTTTATGACGTTTTTCTGTTGTTTTGTTTCCAGGCGAGGAAAACGACGACGAGTCGCCGGCGGCGGCGGAGGAGGAGGAGAATGTGTGGCGTGTTTAACGTGTGATGTGAATCATTGTGCACGCGCGCACACACACACACACACACACACACACACACACACACACACACACACACACACACACACACACACACACACACACACACACACACACACACACACACACACACATGCTCACCACACAAAGACACAAAGGCAAAGCTGTGTTTCTGTGTCTGTCTGTGTGTGTGTGTGTGTGTGTGTGTGTGTGTGTGTGTGTGTGTGTGTGTGTGTGTGTGTGTGTGTGTGTGTGTGTGTGTTAATCACCGCCAGACTACCATCAGGCCAGGTGGTGTTGTCTTGAAATCCAAGTCCCAGCTGTACCTGCTCCACCTAATAACTGTGTGTGTGTGTGTGTGTGTGCATGTGTGTGTGTGTGTGTGCATGTGTGTGTGCGTGTGTGTGTCAGCATCCTGGGATGTGGTTGATGATCCAATTCACCGGAGGAGGTGGCAGCAGCAGCAGCAGCAGCGGCGGCGGCGGCGGCGGCGTCGATTCCCACTCCCCCCAAAATCACACCTCCACACCCTCAATACCCTCAACGCCGTATTAAATCTTGCCACTGTTGTTTGTGTGTGTGTGTGTGAGTGTGTGTGTGTGTGTGTGTGTGTGTGTGTGTGTGTGTGTGTGTGTGTGTGTGTGTGTGTGTGTGTGTGTGTGGGTGTGTGTGTGTGTGTGTGTTTCCTGCGACCGCCATTTCCCCCATGAGCTCGTCTTTTCTTGCTCACCCGTCATCCATCCCTCATCTCGTCCTTCCTTTTTTTTGTTTTCCCATGATGCCTTGGGAAAACAACAACAACAACAGCAGCGGCACTGTGTACACACACACACACACGGCTGTGTGTATGTGTGTGTGTGTGTGTGTGTGTGTTTAGACAACATGCTATTGTTACATGGAGGGAGAGAGATTCTCACACAAAGACCCAGACAAGACACAGTGATGTGCTGGAAGAAATTACGTGTGTGTGTGTGTGTGTGTGTGTGTGTGTGTGTGTGTGTGTGTGTGTGTGTGTGTGTGTGTGTGTGTGTGTGTGTGTGTGTGTGTGTGTGTGTGTGTGTGTGTGTGTGTGTGTGTGTGTGTGTGTGTGACGACTGCCAGGAGGAGGACAAGTGGCTCGTCCACACGGACGGAGAGGGAAAATGACAGAAAGGAGAGAAGCGGCGGTGGAAAAGGGAAGAAGAAGTGAAGCTGATAAACGAGTGGAGGAGATTCACTCCTTCGCTCCAAACGTCACGAAGACACGAGAGGAAGAGACACGATGAAAAGACGAGAAGTCCGACCAGAACGACGGGCGGAGGAATGAGAACCTGAAGCCAGGATGAAATGATCAGGATGGAGGGAGGGAGGGAGGGATGGAGGGATGGATGGAGGGATGAGAGGATCAATAGTCATGATCAATATTGTACGTCAACCTTGAAACTGAAGGTGATTTGATCATAAAACAGGAGGGAGCACCGATGATGGAGAGAATAAGAAACAAAAGAGGGGATAGAGAATGAAAGGTGGATAAATAGAGGAGGAGAAGGAGGAGGACGGGGAGGTGCTCTGTTTTCATCTGGAAGATCAATCCATCACAGCGGTGAGTGGAGATTATTAAACAGCAGGAGAGGAAGAGAGAGAGGGAGGGGGAGGGAGAGGGAGAGAGATGTCAATCATCCTGTGTCTCCTCCATCATCGCGGTCCTTCGTTTCCACGGTAACCATCTCCAGGCCGACAGCATTCGGTGGATGTGGGGGTCACACACACACACACACACACACACACACACACACACACACAGCTGGCTTTCTCTTTGCTGATGGGATTCAGATGGTGTGTGTGTGTGTGTGTGTGTGTTTCAGGTACTGAAAGTAAAGACGCAGGATGCAGGATGGGAGGCGGTTGCCATGGTTACAGCTGTGAGCACTTTGAGCTACACCTTCGGTAGAAACTCATTTCTTCATTTCAGGGGAATAAAAGTGGTTTTGTTTCGTCTGAGGAGTTAAAAGGTTTGACGAGTTAGTCTCAGTGGGTTCATTAGTTTCAGTGGGTTAGTTAGTTCCAGAAGGTTAGTTAGCCTCAGTGGGTTAGTTAGCCTCAGTGGGTTAGTTAGTCTCAGTGGGTTAGTTAGCCTCAGTGGGTTAGTTAGTCTCAGTGGGTTAGTTAGCCTCAGTGGGTTAGTTAGTCTCAGTGGGTTAGTTAGCCTCAGTGGGTTAGCTTCTACCAGCTCTGGATCACTCAGTAACTCGTCGTTGACTCTGATGTGAAACACGAAGTTTAACAGAAACGAGAGAAACTGAAGAACATCGACTCTTCTGGTCGACTTAACCTGGTGAGCAACCAAACTACTGACTACTGACCAACTGATCAACTACTGACCAACTGATCAACTACTGACCAAACAAACTGACCGACTGACCAACCTCTCCTCTCCTCTCCTCCTCTCCTCCTCTCCTCTCCCCCTCCTCCTCCTCTCTCCTCCTCTCTCCTCTCATCTCCTCCTCTCCTCTCCTCCTCTCCTCTCCTCCTCTCCTCTCCTCTACCCCCTCCTCCTCTCCTCTCCCCCCTCCTCCTCCTCCTCTCCTCCTCTCCTCTCTCCTCTCCTCTCCTCCTCTCCTCTCTCCCTCTCCTCTCCTCTCACCCTCCCCTCTCCTCTCCACCCTCCTCCTCTCCTCTCACCTCCTCCTCTCCCCCTCCTCCTCTCTCTCCTCCTCTCCTCTCTCTCCTCCTCTCCTCTCCTCTCCTCCTCCTCTCCTCACCTCCTCTCCTCTCCTCCCTCCTCCTCTCCTCCTCCTCTCCTCTCCTCCTCTCCTCTCCTCCTCTCCTCTCCTCCTCTCCTCTCCTCCTCCTCCTCTCCTCCTCCTCTCCTCTCCTCTCCTCCTCTCCTCTCCTCTCCTCTCTCCTCTCCTCTCCTCTCCTCTCTCCTCTCCTCTCCTCTCCTCTCCTCTCCTCCTCCTCTCCTCTCCTCTCTCTCCTCCTCTCCTCTCCTCTCCTCCTCTCCTCTCCTCCTCTCCTCTCTCCTCTCCTCTCTCTCCTCTCCTCTCCTCTCCTCTCCTTCCCTCCTCTCCTCCTCTCCTCTCCTCTCCTCTCCTCTCCTCTCCTCTCCTCTCCTCTCCTCTCCTCTCCTCTCCCTCCTCTCCTCTCCTCCTCCTCTCCTCCTCTCTCCTCTCCTCTCCTCTCTCTCCTCCTCCTCTCCTCTCCTCTCCTCCTCTCCTCCTCTCCTCTCCTCTCCTCTCCTCTCCTCTCCTCCTCTCCTCCTCTCCTCTCCTCCTCTCCTCTCCTCCTCTCCTCATCTCCTCCTCTCCTCTCTCCTCCTCCTCTCCTCTCCTCCTCTCCTCTCCTCTCCTCTCCTCCTCTCCTCTCCTCCTCCTCCTCTCCTCTCCTCTCCTCCTCTCCTCTCCTCCTCCTCTCCTCTCCTCCTCCTCTCCTCTCCTCTCCTCTCCTCCTCTCCTCTCCTCCTCTCCTCTCCTCCTCTCCTCCTCTCCTCTCCTCTCCTCCTCTCCTCTCCTCCTCTCCTCCTCTCCTCCTCTCCTCTCCTCTCCTCTCCTCCTCTCCTCTCCTCTCCTCTCCTCTCCTCTCCTCTCCTCTCCTCTCCTCTCCTCCTCCTCTCCTCTCCTCTCCTCTCCTCTCCTCTCCTCTCCTCTCCTCCTCCTCTCCTCTCCTCTCCTCTCCTCTCCTCTCCTCTCCTCCTCTCCTCCTCCAGATTTCTTTGTGTTCAGAGACGTTCTGACCTCTCAGACTATCACTCAGTTCTGAATTCACAAATCTTCTCCCTTAATCTGACATTAGACTGCACAAACACACCTCCACCTCCTCCTCTTCCTCCTCCTCCTCTTCCTCCTCCTCCACCTCCACCTCCTCCTCTTCCTCCTCCATTTGCGTCCTGCGACAATGGAAGCCCCCCTTTGTTTTCCCATCGTTGTTCAGGGTGAGACACAAACTGTTTGCGTGGCGGCGAAAACGACGTCCCGTCACGAGCAAATAGCTGCACTATCATCACCATCATCATCACCATCATCATCATCATCATCATCATCACCATCATCATAACCATCAGCATAACCATCATCATCACCACCACCACCACTATCAGGCTCTCTGCAACATGACGCCTACTTAGGATGCACTTGTGGGGTTTGGCTGTGTCTGGCGCCCCCCCCCCCCCCCCCACCCTCCTCCACCCCCTCCACCCCCCCCTCCTGAAGCACTGACACCTGGAGAGATGGAACATGGCGTCACACGCAGGCCTCCCTTTGTCCGCCAGAGATGCTTCGCTATCCGCCGCCGCCATTAGAGAGCGCATCCTGGGTTTTTTTTACCCTCACCCTTTTCTCTTTTTTAGCATTGTTATTCTCAGGGTATTCATATCACTCTCTCCTTTTCTCTGTCTGCGTCGGCTGGAGGAGGAGAGGAAGAGGAGGAGGAGGAGGAGGAGGGGGGGCGACGTCGCATTAGCTGCATTCTGGATGCGTCGGTCTGACAGCAGATATTAGCGGCGGGGGGATTTTTCCTCCTTTTGTAGGAGAGCTGTCAGTCTATCAGCTCACAGAACTTCACTGGGTTTGGGGGGAAATTGGCTTGTGAGCTTTAGGACAATAGCAACAGCTCTGGGGGGGTTAAGTGGGCTTGTTTTGGGGGGTGGGGGGGGGGGGGGGGACATAGACATGAAGAGATTGAAGAGAGGACTGTGCACAGGAAGCTTTGATCCTCTTTGATGAGGATGCTGGTGGTAAGAGCGCCCCCTGCTGTCGTCATAAACAAATATTGAGTCGGGGGGGGGGGTGACCGGAGTCGACTTTTGCTGTTCAGGCTCCGCCCCCTTTCCTCCCCCCATCAGCCAATCAGTGGAAACAAAGTAACATTACAGGGGTGTCTGAGATTGGCCAGGCCAGGTAGCACTAGCATGGCTCATAGCGGCCGCGCTAACGTACTTAAGTTCAAAGGGTTTCTTCTCTTTGAGGGTTTTTAACTGATGTTAATGATTTTAAAATGGTTCCTTTGAAGAGTTCATCCTCAAACTGTGACGATTCTCACGCCTCGCTCCGGCACCGGATCCTCGCGGACGCTCCTGCAGGTAATCAGCTGATTGTTGCTCCGAACTCTGAAGCCCTGCAGTGAGGAGGTCCGGGGCCAGAGGATTGTCTGTTGTACGTCCTCCCCGGGGTGAGTAGTGTCCTCTTCGGGGTGTATTGTGTCCTCCTCGGAGTGTGTAGTGTCCTCCTCGGGTGTGTAGTGTCCTCCTCGGGGTGAGTAGTGTCCTCCTCGGGGTGTGTAGTGTCCTCCCCGGGGTGTGTAGTGTCTTCTTCGGGGTGTGTAGTGTCTTCTTCGGGGTGTGTAGTGTCCTCCCCGGGGTGTGTAGTGTCTTCTTCGGGGTGTGTAGTGTCCTCCTCGGGGTGAGTAGTGTCCTCCTCGGGGTGTGCAGTGTCCTCCCCGGGGTGTGTAGTGTCCTCCCCGGGGTGAGTAGTGTCCTCCTCAGGGTGTGTAGTGTCCTCCCCGGAGTGAGTAGTGTCCTCTTCGGGGTGTGTAGTGTCCTCCTCGGGGTGTGTAGTGTCCTCCTCAGGGTGTGTAGTGTCCTCCCCGGGGTGTGTAGTGTCCTCCTCGGGGTGTGTAGTGTCCTCCTCGGGGTGTGTAGTGTCCTCCTCGGGGTGTGTAGTGTCCTCTTCGGGGTGTGTAGTGTCCTCCCCGGGGTGTGTAGTGTCCTCCTCGGGGTGTGTAGTGTCCTCCCCGGGGTGTGTAGTGTCCTCCCCGGGGTGTGTAGTGTCTTCTTCGGGGTGTGTAGTGTCCTCTTCGGGGTGTGTAGTGTCCTCCCCGGGGTGTGTAGTGTCCTCCACAGGGTTCTGTGTCGGGACCCCATACGTTTCACATTGTACTGCATTAAAGCCGTTATTATGCAGATTATTAATAAGAGCAGATGATTCTGATCAACTTGTGTTAAAGGCGTAGAGCCTGGAGGACGTAGACGTCCAGTGACCCTGGAGACTATTACTTTGAAACTCCAGAACCGGCGCGAGGAACCTGGGAGTTTTTTTTCTGATCCTTCAACTCCGACATCAAACGATGTTGACAGAGAAATGACCTGCTATTAAACATGAAGCCTGACTTCATGGACGTACCTGCTTCAACCAGTTACTGAAAGTCGCAGTGAAACGTAAAACACTACTTTGCAACAAACGATAGTCGGGGTTCTACTTGTAAGGTTCCTCCGACTCTGCCCCTCCACTGTTGTCACATAAAGTTACTTGAATTTTGAATCTCCAGCCCACGAAGTCGGGGGAATCCTTCTTCTTCGTGGGCGGAGCCTATCTGTGACATCACGAGTTGTGCAGATCTTGATCTGTTGTGTTTATATCGGCTTGTTTCCTCTTAAATATCCAAGGTTTTACAGTGTTTTGAAGTTCTAGTCGGCGTTTTATGAGCCTTGATGAAAGATTGAGCCTGGAAGAGACCAGAGAGGAGAAAAGGAGGAAGGCGGCGGGAGCTGCTAGCTTGCGCGGCTAGCGGGAGCCGCTAGCTCTGGCAGCTAGTAGACGATCAAGTAATACCTGGACTCATCTTCAGTGATTCAGTCTTCTAGCTCTTGGACGTGTTGACCAAAGCCTCAAAGGTGAAAAGTGGCGGCTGCTGAGGCGAGGAGACGAGGACGAATGGAGGACGAAGCGTCTTCTGCTTCCTCAAACATGTTCCAGACGGGGTCACCGATGGCAGAACCACCTTCTGTGTCTTCTTCATCAATCACTGGGTTTGAAATGACCACGATGATGAAATCTGGTTCAATTCAGCCTCTTCGTGGTCAAAACTCTGATCCTCCATAATGTAAACACAACTTGGGCGTGTGCACAACTCGTGATGTCACTCTGTTATTGTCAGAAGCTCCGCCCAGCAGAGGAAATAGGGCCGCTTATCGGCTATTTTCTCGCAGATTGTCGTGTTTTAACATTTGACCTTCAGCCAGTTAGCAGGAAAACGTTCTAGAAGAGACACCAGAGTGTTCTGGAGGTGGAACCTTCATTTCACTGGGACTTTAACGCCACTACTTTTCAGAGTAAGAGCCTACGGTGTTCGACCATGACGTCACTATAAACACTCCCGACATGCTGGAATCCCGTGTAACCACTTCGGGCCGAAGCGCTCCTGATGTTTGACGTCCACCTCGCTGAGTCTCGCCGCCCCGCCTCCACGCGCTTTGACCTTTTCCTCCCGGTTCCAGCGTTCCAGCGAGAGGCGGCGGGAAACAGCTGGCCGTGCGAGGTCCCCGCGGAGCGCTCGCTCTCTCCACAGCCCCCCCCCCCCCCCCCCCCACAGCACACCCTTTGGCCCGTGTTGTGGTTGTCGGACAGATCGTGAACTTCCCCCCCAGCTGATAGATCGGTCTTAATATTTACCGACGGACTTTAATCACCGGCCCCCAAATGAGCCGCGGTTGTCTGTCTTTGTTGGTAATCGCTCTCCTCGCCGTGATGGCGGCCGGCGTGAAGCCGCGGAGCGCAGAAACCTCGACCTCCGGCTGATCCCGGCGCCTCCGAGTGTTTGGAGTCAAACTTCATCCCCGTCTGATCTATCGGCCGCCGTGTTAGGACCAAACCTTCAGGGCCTCACTCAGCGCGCCCGCAATGGATCGCACACCGGGGACGTGTGTGTGTGTGTGTGTGTGTGTGTGTGAGGACCATACCCCTCTCCTCCGTCAGCAGCCAATTGGTCAGCTCATTAGAGGACCATACATCAAGCGGAGGCCTGACCTCCCTCTGTGGAGCCGTGACTCATTTCGCGATCGTCCAAACTCAACATTTCTGAAGCAGAAACGTCAAAACATCCAAGACATGAAGTTTCTGTCCCGGACGAAGGAACGAGGCTCGACGAGGCTTCGAGTCAGAACATTTACAGAAAGATGCCAGAGAATTAGCTGCTTTGTTCCCCCCCCCCCCCACACACACACACACACAAGATGAAGCACTTAATCTCAGTGTTCAGTGTCTCACACCTGGTTTCAGTCGGAGCCTCGACGTGAAACAGGAAACTCCAGATTTTCCTCAGACGTTCACAAACAGCTACTTTCAGACAGACGCTGGTTTACAGATACAAACTTGTATTAAACAGTTTTAAAACGGCTCAGACGACGAGTTGTTAGTAGTTTTTTTGGCCACGGCTGCTGGTGTCGGTAGCTTCTAGGTCTATAGGTCTACGCCCCTCTTAAAAAGAGTGTATCCCCCGCGACCGGCTGACGACCCTTCGTTGTGCTTCGCGGTATTTGTTCCGGCTCATTAAAGCAGCGGAGATAAAGACGTGGCTCACGAGACATTTTGGACATTTCATTCCCGACGCGGCGGAGCGAGACTAAAACGCGTCTCCTGGTCGATCGGTGGGCGGAGTTAAAGGACAGGAAGAAGGAGGTAGAACCTGACGACCGGGAGGCCCGGCGTCTCCAGCTGAGCCGCTAATCGAAGCTAATTAAATCAGGACACGCCGTCGCCGTCCTTCCCTGGCTGTGACTCGCAGAGTTCTCTTCTCGCAAATTACCAGCTAAAGACCTCGCGTTCACAGCTAGCCCCCGCCGTTGGCGGCTTTAGCGCGCTTTAGCGCGCGTTAGCGAGAGTCGGCGGCGCTGCGAGTCGCGGCGAGCGTTAGCCGGCCCCGCATTCCCGAACCGGAGCCGGGGAACCGGACCTGTCGGAACAGCAGAAGTGAACAAAACACAAAAAGCTGTTTGTGTGTGTGTGTGTGTGTGTGTGTGTGTGTGTGTGTGTGTGTGTGTGTGTGTGTGTGTGTGTGTGTGTGTGTGTGTGTGTGTGTGTGTGTGTGTGAACCTGACACAGCTGCAGACTGCAGCGTGCTCCAGTCAGCAGGGACTGACAGAGTGTAAATCTGAACTTACACACAGACAGAAGTCACATGAATACATTAACACTGCCGACACTCACTGTGTCACACGGCACCCGGGGCTGAGCGAGGGGCGGGGCTTCAACCGCCGCATCCACACACACACACACACACACACACACACACACACACACACACACACTGATGTGTTTCTATGCATATATAAATGTGTGAATGGGTAAAACAGTGCATATATATGAATGTGTGTGTGTGAATGAGCACATGAGGGATCGACGTGGCTCGTGAGTTTCTAGATGAGCTCTCACATTTTTTTTTCTTCACTTCAAGGATGTTTCCACATTTTAAAAGTGTTTCGGCTTCGTAACCAAGTCAAACAAACACGGCGAGACGCCGACAGTAAAGGTTCCGACTCGTTCGCGACGATATTCTGGATCATGAGAGGATCTGGAGGAACAAAAGTCATCGAGAACTCGAAATAGGAGGAAGTTTACTTAAAGACTTTCTGCTCCGTATCACACAAGACAGGCCCTTTGATCCTCAAAGCTCCACTCTGGGTCCAATCGTCCTGTCCCTCCCTCACAAAGGACAAATATGTCCCAGGAGTGAAGAAAGTGTGTCCTCTCGCTCTCTCTCTCTCTCTTTCTCTCTCTCTCTCTCTCTCTCTCTCTCTCTCTCTCTCTATATATATATATATATATATATGCAAACCCTATATGATGTCATCGGGGGTTCAGCCAATCACAGTCAAGGTAGGCTCCTTCCCCTTTGACTCCTCCCACAATCAGGCGGAAGCACTTCCTCCTCTTCCCATAGATGGGTATGTGTGGGGGCGGAGCCAGTCCAGCTCACGCAGACACAGCAGATTGTGAATGCGGCTCCTCGGATCAATATTCTAATGAGGAGAATCAATAGATAAATGAAGTTCGTATAAAGAACGGATGAAGATAGACAGATGAGGAGGTCGAGTCATTTTCATAATTTCTTCACCCATTTATCTCCACAATTCCTTCCTTTCATCAATCTCTTTCATCTTCTTTTCTTTCTCCGTCTCTTCCGTTTGATCCTTTCTGTCCTTTCTTCTTCACACGTTTCCCTCCGTCTGCTCCGACGACGAGTTTGACTGGCGGTTCGTCCCGGGGGCTCGACCAATGAGAGGAGCCGCCCCCCCTCCCCCCTCCCCCCTCCCCCCTCCCCCCTCCCCCCTCCCCCCTCCCCCCTCCCCCTCTTCATGCGCCTCCGCCACACTAAACGGCGGCGTCGCCTCAGATCATCGTTGTGTTGTGCCGCCGTGACGTTTCCTTCGACTTCGCTTAGCGTCAAACCTGAACGGCTGGAAACGGCGCCGCCGCCAGAAGCCGCCGCCTGCTCACGTTTCCCGCCATCTAGTCACATCTAGACATAAAACACCTAGAAAAGCTCTAAATCACTGTTGTTTTCTAGGGTTTTCACAAAGAACTTACCAAATGTTTACATGCTGAGACGCTAAAGTGGGTTTTTTAAATCCCTGTGCTACATGTTAGCATGTTAGCATGTTGACATGTATCGGTAGAATCATGTTTTCATCTCTGGTACCTGATGTTTGTTTCGGTAGAATCATGTTTTCATCTCTGGTACCTGATGTTTGTTTCAGTAGAATCATGTTTTCATCTCTGGTACCTGATGTTTGTTTCAGTAGAATCATGTTTTCATCTCTGGTACCTGATGTTTGTTTCAGTAGAATCATGTTTTCATCTCTGGTACCTGATGTTTGTTTCGGTAGAATCATGTTTTCATCTCTGGTACCTGATGTTTGTTTCAGTAGAATCATGTTTTCATCTCTGGTTCCTGATGTTTGTTTCGGTAGAATCATGTTTTCATCACTGGTACCTGATGTTTGTTTCGGTAGAATCATGTTTTCATCTCTGGTACCTGATGTTTGTTTCAGTAGAATCATGTTTTCATCTCTGGTACCTGATGTTTGTTTCAGTAGAATCATGTTTTCATCTCTGGTACCTGATGTTTGTTTCAGTAGAATCATGTTTTCATCTCTGGTACCTGATGTTTGTTTCAGTAGAATCATGTTTTCATCTCTGGTACCTGATGTTTGTTTCAGTAGAATCATGTTTTCATCTCTGGTACCTGATGTTTGTTTCAGTAGAATCATGTTTTCATCTCTGGTACCTGATGTTTGTTTCAGTAGAATCATGTTTTCATCTCTGGTACCTGATGTTTGTTTCAGTAGAATCATGTTTTCATCACTGGTACCTGATGTTTGTTTCGGTAGAATCATGTTTTCATCACTGGTACCTGATGTTTGTTTCAGTAGAATCATGTTTTCATCACTGGTACCTGATGTTTGTTTCAGTAGAATCATGTTTTCATCTCTGGTACCTGATGTTTGTTTCAGTAGAATCATGTTTTCATCTCTGGTACCTGATGTTTGTTTCAGTAGAATCATGTTTTCATCTCTGGTACCTGATGTTTGTTTCAGTAGAATCATGTTTTCATCTCTGGTACCTGATGTTTGTTTCAGTAGAATCATGTTTTCATCACTGGTACCTGATGTTTGTTTCAGTAGAATCATGTTTTCATCTCTGGTACCTGATGTTTGTTTCAGTAGAATCATGTTTTCATCACTGGTACCTGATGTTTGTTTCAGTAGAATCATGTTTTCATCACTGGTACCTGATGTTTGTTTCAGTAGAATCATGTTTTCATCTCTGGTACCTGATATTTGTTTCAGTAGAATCATGTTTTCATCTCTGGTACCTGATGTTTGTTTCAGTAGAATCATGTTTTCATCACTGGTACCTGATGTTTGTTTCAGTAGAATCATGTTTTCATCTCTGGTACCTGATGTTTGTTTCAGTAGAATCATGTTTTCATCACTGGTACCTGATGTTTGTTTCAGTAGAATCATGTTTTCATCTCTGGTACCTGATGTTTGTTTCAGTAGAATCATGTTTTCATCTCTGGTACCTGATGTTTGTTTCAGTAGAATCATGTTTTCATCTCTGGTTCCTGATGTTTGTTTCAGTAGAATCATGTTTTCATCACTGGTACCTGATGTTTGTTTCAGTAGAATCATGTTTTCATCTCTGGTACCTGATGTTTGTTTCAGTAGAATCATGTTTTCATCTCTGGTACCTGATGTTTGTTTCAGTAGAATCATGTTTTCATCACTGGTACCTGATGTTTGTTTCGGTAGAATCATGTTTTCATCACTGGTACCTGATGTTTGTTTCAGTAGAATCATGTTTTCATCACTGGTACCTGATGTTTGTTTCAGTAGAATCATGTTTTCATCTCTGGTACCTGATGTTTGTTTCAGTAGAATCATGTTTTCATCTCTGGTACCTGATGTTTGTTTCAGTAGAATCATGTTTTCATCACTGGTACCTGATGTTTGTTTCAGTAGAATCATGTTTTCATCTCTGGTACCTGATGTTTGTTTCAGTAGAATCATGTTTTCATCTCTGGTA
This sequence comes from Blennius ocellaris, assembly GCF_963422515.1. Lineage (NCBI taxonomy): Eukaryota > Metazoa > Chordata > Actinopteri > Blenniiformes > Blenniidae > Blennius > Blennius ocellaris. The sequence goes on along the minus strand of NW_027661927.1, from coordinate 1,877 downwards.
CCTGATGTTTGTTTCAGTAGAATCATGTTTTCATCACTGGTACCTGATGTTTGTTTCAGTAGAATCATGTTTTCATCTCTGGTACCTGATGTTTGTTTCAGTAGAATCATGTTTTCATCACTGGTACCTGATGTTTGTTTCAGTAGAATCATGTTTTCATCACTGGTACCTGATGTTTGTTTCAGTAGAATCATGTTTTCATCTCTGGTACCTGATGTTTGTTTCAGTAGAATCATGTTTTCATCTCTGGTACCTGATGTTTGTTTCAGTAGAATCATGTTTTCATCACTGGTACCTGATGTTTGTTTCAGTAGAATCATGTTTTCATCTCTGGTTCCTGATGTTTGTTTCAGTAGAATCATGTTTTCATCTCTGGTTCCTGATGTTTGTTTCAGTAGAATCATGTTTTCATCTCTGGTACCTGATGTTTGTTTCAGTAGAATCATGTTTTCATCACTGGTTCCTGATGTTTGTTTCGGTAGAATCATGTTTTCATCACTGGTTCCTGATGTTTGTTTCGGTAGAATCATGTTTTCATCACTGGTTCCTGATGTTTGTTTCAGTAGAATCATGTTTTCATCTCTGGTACCTGATGTTTGTTTCAGTAGAATCATGTTTTCATCTCTGGTACCTGATGTTTGTTTCAGTAGAATCATGTTTTCATCACTGGTTCCTGATGTTTGTTTCAGTAGAATCATGTTTTCATCTCTGGTACCTGATGTTTGTTTCAGTAGAATCATGTTTTCATCTCTGGTTCCTGATGTTTGTTTCAGTAGAATCATGTTTTCATCTCTGGTTCCTGATGTTTGTTTCAGTAGAATCATGTTTTCATCTCTGGTTCCTGATGTTTGTTTCAGTAGAATCATGTTTTCATCTCTGGTACCTGATGTTTGTTTCAGTAGAATCATGTTTTCATCTCTGGTTCCTGATGTTTGTTTCAGTAGAATCATGTTTTCATCACTGGTTCCTGATGTTTGTTTCAGTAGAATCATGTTTTCATCTCTGGTTCCTGATGTTTGTTTCAGTAGAATCATGTTTTCATCTCTGGTTCCTGATGTTTGTTTCAGTAGAATCATGTTTTCATCTCTGGTTCCTGATGTTTGTTTCAGTAGAATCATGTTTTCATCTCTGGTACCTGATGTTTGTTTCAGTAGAATCATGTTTTCATCACTGGTACCTGATGTTTGTTTCAGTAGAATCATGTTTTCATCACTGGTACCTGATGTTTGTTTCGGTAGAATCGTGTTTTCATCTCTGGTACCTGATGTTTGTTTCAGTAGAATCATGTTTTCATCACTGGTACCTGATGTTTGTTTCAGTAGAATCATGTTTTCATCTCTGGTTCCTGATGTTTGTTTCAGTAGAATCATGTTTTCATCACTGGTACCTGATGTTTGTTTCAGTAGAATCATGTTTTCATCTCTGGTACCTGATGTTTGTTTCAGTAGAATCATGTTTTCATCTCTGGTACCTGATGTTTGTTTCAGTAGAATCATGTTTTCATCACTGGTACCTGATGTTTGTTTCAGTAGAATCATGTTTTCATCTCTGGTACCTGATGTTTGTTTCAGTAGAATCATGTTTTCATCTCTGGTACCTGATGTTTGTTTCAGTAGAATCATGTTTTCATCTCTGGTACCTGATGTTTGTTTCAGTAGAATCATGTTTTCATCTCTGGTACCTGATGTTTGTTTCAGTAGAATCATGTTTTCATCCGCCAGCAGCAGTTTTTTCTCGCCGTGTGGAAACAAGCGGCCTCCGTCGGCCCAATTACCGCGCCTCCCGGCGCGGCGACCGTGTCGCGCGGCGCGGAGACGAGACGTGTGGCGTCGCGCGTCCGAACCGCGGCGGCGAAGACGACCCCTCATTATTATCAT